>NC_091928.1:55357386-55665136 GCF_041260155.1 Ptychodera flava | reverse complement strand
TTATCTGTTAAATCTATCAAATATCTGTTTACACTCAGTCAATGTTTAGTCTATCAAATATCTCTTAAATATGTTAAATCAATTAAACAACCATTCATTAAAAGCGAACCGGTATCTGTTAAATCAATCAATCAAACATTTGTCAAGGCTATCTATGTGTTCAATCTATCAAATATATGCTAAATCTATCAAACATGTGTTACATCTATCAAATATATAATAATCTACAGTACATTACTTCAGAAAACCAATTAAACTAATTACAATTACTGCATATCCTTTCTCATTCTCATAGACAAAAAGCAAACCAAACATTACCTGGATAATATTCTCTGAAGAGGATGCTACATTGTTACCATCAGGTGAGAAACAACATGAAGTTATTTGGCCGTTGTGACCTTTGTAATCAGTCACCCAGTCTTCTTTAGCAATGTTCCAAACCTTAAAAACATTGAAGAAAATGTGGAAGTGTGTTTGTCTGTAGTTGAGCAACAGTTGTAGCATTTTGCTAGCTTGAAATTCAATTCCACATAAAATACACTGAGATAAAATTTACCGATACATATTTTGTCATGAGTTATAATATTGATAAAGTCATCGTAGGTTTGCTAGAACTATAGCATAACATTGGTTGCTGTAGATAAAAATTTGGACAAAGCCTGCTTTGAAACTGTAGCTATGATTTGTTACAAACAACTTAAAATGTCATTGTCATACTTTACTGGTACTTTAGTGCCAAACAATACACTCAGGGAGTGTGGTAAAGGCAAAAATTACAAATCTCAAAGATGCAGACTTCAACAAACACTTGATGAACCTGCTGCTGGGGTAGGAACTAAAGTATCAGAAATAAATTTGGCAAGAGGTAGTTTATCTTTGTGAGTAAAGATATATATGAACTTTTCTCTGTCATTCAAATCAAGAAAGCCAGGATTACATACTTGTGGATGAAAATAGAATATTTCGATAGCTGATAAGTTGTGTATTTTGGACATTCTATTACAAAGTGAAATTCATCCTCAACTGAAGACTTATACGGTAATGTTTGCAGAATCTTTCATTTGCAGGAACTTTTGGAATTGACCTTCTACCCAGTTCTATTTGTAGGTTGTGATCCAAACTTTTATAGTTTTGCCACCCACTTCCTATAGGTAAAAGCTGTTATATCTAACAAGTAACTTTCAAATTCAAAATTTGTCTTAAATAGTCTGTAAGTTTGGAGCTTATTCTTCTGTATTCTACACTTCCTTGTATCATTATGTATACCAGTATTTCTCAACCGTGTTTGTTCGTTAATGTCAAATAAATTATCATATACAAAATGAGCTGTGGAGCTGATATTGCAAACAGAGGTCCATATATTGTTATACAGTTTAAGTAGAATATTTACGGCAGTGTTTCTCTTTTTCTTTTTTGTACTAATGTCTTGTGGAACATATCTAATAATATCACTGACTGCAATTAGATTCACAGTAAATATCTGAACATTTTCATAATATTGTTCTTTCCTACCTTAGCAGTACAGTCTTGTGAACAGCTGACCAGATAAATCCCATCAGGAGAGAAGCTACATGCTTTGACTGGTTTATCATGTCCCATCAGATCAGCAATTTCTTTACCAGTGATGACATCCCATATCTGTGGCAAATACAAATTATCTACGAATGGTGTTCCACTGATCAAATCATCACAGGCTTTAACTTACATTTTTTTTACATTGATATAAACTTTCATCTCTTGTAATATTTTTCTTTAAGCATTTTAAGATTGACATCAATATTTGACTCTGCAATGCATGCATGGACAAGGAAATTGAGGATATATGGATTGTTTTAAGGTTATAAATAAGATATCCACAGAAGTGACTAAGCTTGTCGGCTTGGGATTGGAAAGGGACATACAGGATCACTTATGGCTACCATAGTTTCCTTTGAATTAAACGCTTGAAATAAAATTCTTTGTTTGCCCTCCGCCTGCTCATAGGTTTTCAGTGAAAATTAAGAAAACAAAAACAACATTAACACATCACAAATACAATTATTTTTCTAAAAGTAACAAAATTAAAATTGAGCTTATGTAAATACACTTGTTTTTTGTCTGTGGTTGTTTTTACCCCTGGCTGGCTGGTAGGTTTTTAAAAATCCAAGGATGGGAAACAAAAATTTTTCTTTAAATGGCCTTAAGTTATTACTGTAAAGCTAAAAAGAGGTCTATTGATAGACTGGGTGCTGATTTGCATACAGAATCACACCATGTAGTGACTGAGAGTTGACCTTTCAGAAACATGCAATTTTTTTGTGTTTGTTTTCTCCTCACTGACTCTGTAGGTATCATAAATTTTGCAAGAATGTACCGGTATTTTTGACTCAGCCATAAGTCAAATTTTTATCCATGCCAAACAGGCATTGTGTCCACTCAAACACACCTGCAAAATGCTAAAAATCAACAGCTGATGAAGACAATGCTTGGTTTGAAATAAGGATAGTTTCACAGATCCAACGGAGAAATTGCAACCACGGTCCCTCCACAAAACGGTCAAGAAACGCCACCAGTTTCTTTTGTTATAGTCCGGGTTTCGATTGGGCTTTCTGTTGATTTTACTGATGGGGATAATCCCGGATTATCACGCGTGCGGCGGGGGGTGTTAACAGTTACGTGCATAAAATTATCGTAAGCAGAAACTTAATTCTCCCAGAATGCACTCTGATTATTGTCTGCGCATGCGTCTAAAGGCCAAAGTTTGTTTACATCTGCCTGCCGTGGAGTCACGCAGCGTGAACTATGTACAAGTTCGGAGACGATTTCGTCAATTTTGACGACTCCCATGTTGATTGGGACTTCATTTTGGAAGATAAAAATCCTGCGTCGACACGTACTGCTGCGAAACCCAAGCCTTGCGTGGTCTTCCAATGTCCACAGTGTAGCAACCGATACAATCAGTTTGTATATAAATACCCATCGATGGATTGACCACGGTCTCTCGTGGGTAACATACGAAACCCATACACGACATGATTTGTATCTCACTTGATCCTCAATCAGGAAAATCCATGGCAGAGAGTTTGGCACCCAGGCTTGGGGAGGTCATGTCACCAAAATGTCGCGACACTTGTAGGGTTTCTTGATTCTCTAAATTTGGCGGTCTGAGAATTCGAAAGGTCGACAAAATCAAAACATTGGGTTCGGCAGTAACTTGTGTCTTTAAGAAAGAACAGATTTCGTCATGAGCCTGAATGCCTACTTTTTAGAAGACTGAACGATCGGTAGGGCCGCACTTGACACCTCTGAACGATCGATAAAGGAGAAAAAAAGGTCGGAAAAAACGTTGCACTATTACCATAACGCCAACTCTCAATGGGTCGACGCACGGTCGACGGGAGCACCTTGCAAAACAAGGTCATCGTAAGAGTTCCTTGATTTCGTGCATTGAATTTTGTTGAAAACGATCAAAAATTTCAAATCGAACTCTCAAAGTTTGGAACTGAGGAATTATCATGTTAAATCGATGTCAAAAGGGAGTTAAGGAAGACATTTTAGGATTTTCCCATGTAATGCAGATACGACTCGTCGATCCCAAGCGACGCCATTTTGTTTTCAGTTGAAAATATAAACGCGGCAAAAAGACTAGTTTTCTTGTCGAATTAGGTTTCAAAATAACAACACAACACGATTCCCTATTTTTTCGAAGTCTTTGCCTTGTTAGGAGGTGCATGACTTACTTTTGTGATGAAAGGTGAAAAAACAAATGGGGGAGTAAAATTCACAGTGTTTCCGAAATGCATGGCGTCGGTCAAGATCACCTCATGGCTGAACTCAGCCATAAAATATCATCCAAGATTTCTCGATAGTGACCTAGATCTTTAAGAAACTGTTTTACTCATCTTCTCACCAGTCTTCAAATACATGCGAAACAGTGCAGAAAGATGAAAATAAAGTAGTTTGATTGACTGAAAATCGTAGGATACCGGAGCGGGACCGTGTCACAAGACGCCACTGGAACAAGACGCCAACTTGCCTATGACGTCATTCGCTTCCTGCGTCCACCGCAACGCGGACTGTTGCAACTGTGTAGGTGATTAGCACCTTTGAACAAAAGCGTTTCTTGACCGTTTGTGGAGGGACCGTGTTGCAACATTGTATTTGATTTACATACTAAGGCTATTTTTACAATCAAAGGGTGGGAAGTCTCCCAAGGTGCAGCTTTGCCACAGATCTTGACAGCACTGCAAGCAGCCCAGGGAAAATCACCACATAAGCTTTTATAGACATGTAGCTTAGCTGCTATTCACAGACATGGCTAGAGGTCAAATATTTCTCATCAGCAAATGGTAATTTTTTGCATTTTCCAGGTGTGTTTAATGCCAGAATGATGTATAATAATATTATGATTTACAGTGTGTTGTGTGAAAGAGTTGCTGCAAAAAAAATTGACCTTCTGATCTTTCAGCCAACTCATTGAACACCTTTAAATAAAGCCGGAGAGGTAGCCATCCGGTTTGCAAACAGCTTAAATGAGTTGATAAATGTAGGTTACCAGTTTGCATTCATTACACAAAATTCCAACTCGTGTAAAAGAAAGTCATCTGGGAAAGCAACTGTGTTTGGCAGAAAATTAATTGCTTACTAGAAATTTGTCATGTGAAGATGACAACTTTAATTATTTTTTTGGAGTTAATTTTCATCAGGTTTTTATTCCGTTAGAGGTGTTGGGTAGACTTAGCTTTTCGATATATGCAGAGAGAGTACAGAGATAACACTGCTTCAAGTAAAATTGTCTTTTAACCCTTTCACCACTATGGTTTTATCCAAATCTATTGTTTTCTATGGTAAAGTTGGACCTGTACACAGGGAACTGGGGGTGAAAGGGTTAAAGGTATACAATCACCTGTAATCTACATATGCCCATATATGGTCAAAGGGGCGTTCCTTGGTATTCAAAATGCCCTACCATTGTGAATCTGTGAACATTTTATATGCAATGTCTTACCTTTACTGACCAATCAACCGAACATGATGCTAATCTCTTATTGTCATGTGACCAGCTACACATGGTTACATCCTCATCATGACTTTTCAGTGTGTGAATTAAACTTCCATCATGTGCACTCCAATCTAAAGAAAGTATCAATTCGAAAGTAAATGACTTCATTGGTTACATTTACTCCAATTTGTTAATTCTAACAATTTTTCCTTTTCCTCTAAAGAGCTTAATGCAACCAGGTTGAGTTTATTTAGACATGTACGGTAGTATAGCATCAATGTACTGGGTACACTACAAGAAACTGTCTGAATTTCATTTGAACAGTTGTCAGTCTGAATTATTGTGTTTATTTCTGATAGTTGAAAATTTCACAGCTACATTTTTAATACTGCACTCCTACATACATAGTGTGTGAAAGTGAAATTTGTTGTAAGTTTGAAGGTAACCAGTGCAGGGAGTAAGTTTAAACAATATTTGGATAGAATCTAAAGTTTATCTATTGATACCGGTATTTGTCAGCTATTTCTTCTGAAATACTTACACAGACTGTTTTGTCATCTGAACATGATGCAATCATTGTAGTATCTGGTGAAAAACAGCACCAGTTGACAAAATCTGCGTGACTGGTCATGGAGAGATATTCTTGGCCAGAATGACTATCCCAAACCTTGACATGAGAAAAAACACACAGTAAGATGGGAGACATAATCAAAAGACTTTTTCACATCAAATTAAATACTAAACATCATAATGTTACTCATTCTTCAATCTTTGGTTTTTCATGAAAGCATGCATGGTAAAATAGGGATCCTGTGTCACGGACTTAACTAGCAAGCTCCTTTTATCAGTATTCAAAGTCAAAGAAACACCAAATATGTGAAAACAAAAAATACCTCAAACTACTTAACACTGAATGAAATCCTACCTTGACAGTCTTATCAGAGGAACAGGATACAACTTTGGATCCATGCGGAGAAAACTGGGCACATTTGACATCACTTTCATGTCCTTTGTTTGTTAACAAACATGCATATGTAAAAGACTCCTTGTTTCTGTCAAGCAAGCCAAAGCCAGAGAAAATGAACTCATTTTACTGAAAAGATAAACATTTCAATGACAAGGTCACTCCAAGTGTAATTTTCACGATTATTTAACAGGATGACAGAAAGAAAGGAAGGGTCGATGAAAAGTTCATTAAGGAAATTTATCACAAGCAGCTATACAAATGAGCTGATCCAATAAACCAATCACAGCACTGGAATATTATTGCATCTCATGAATATCTAATGTATATAGAATTCATGTCCAAACATCAGTCTGTGACTATTTACACATTCAGGCTAAATGTGTGCCAGAAATAGAACATCTACGATAATGCCATATTTGCAAGTCTACAAGAAGGTACACAATCACTTTTAATAAGAAACCAAAATAATGCCAGAAAAACAAATCAAGCCACAGGGCAATGACGTGAAGGATACTTTCAAATTTGGCAGCATTCAAGTCGAGCCAGCTAATGTAAATGCATTGTTACAGAATTGGTCATCATAGATTTATTATTTACTAACCTCCAATCTACATAGAACTTATCGGGAGAATCAAGTGCACGTTGCTTGGCTTGTCTGTATACTTCACTGTTTGATAGTTGACACAAAGCAAGCTGTGTCAGATCATACATGTCTTTGTCCTTAAAATAGTGAGTGTTAATACTGACAAAGGATTGGAATGCTTCTTTGTCAGGTTTTCTCTGAAATAAAGCAGAATTTGTAAAGTTAACGAATGACTTTTCATTTAAAGTCTTTTTGTTGTCGTTTAAAGAAAATGAAAAAAATACTGTCTATGACAGCATGCTCATATTTGGTTTGAATTGGTTCATTCAAGAAATATTTAAACCAGAAAAACAAGAATAACAAAAATAAATAAGGTTTCAACTTTAGGAACACGCATAGCAGAGGAGTGTTTTAACACAGTCCCTCTTGGTTTCAGCAGGTCTGTAAATATGTATCAGTTCATGAACAAAGCCAGGAAATGACTCAGTCAGTGGAGTAGGCTGTTTCAGTTACTACCAACACTTCAACTTCCACACACAGAAGGTAGACTGCATACAAATGAGGTTATGCCACAGAACCTCTGTGTAGGCTGTTTCAGTTACTGCTACCACTCCTACACATTTGCAGGATTTTCCCTTTTTCTTTCCTCATTTGCATATTTTTGACACTTACATGTTCATTTGAACAAATTCACATCTCCACCCCTGGGTCGACCTGTTCATCAAATACGAAGATGGTAGGTGCAGCGCTTAGGGAGTTTTTGATGTGGACGGACATACATCCGCACATACTAACATACTGGTACATACATACCAGTACATACGGTATATACAGACATACAGATGCCACCGACTCATCATATAAGCTCTCTTTGGTATTTATACACATACCAAATAAGAGCTAAAAATTTTAAGATGTTTTCTTTCATTACTACCGGTACATGCAAATCAACAGAATCAGGTGATACTGAACTACTGATGGGTTGTCAGTTCCCTATCTTGGTATGGGTCAGTCTTTCAAGCTTACCTCTTCCGTCAGATAATCCCCATAATGAATATACTCTGACAGCAGATCGGCCGGCCCAGTGATATGAATTTTTGATTCCACCCAGTTGAGATCCAGCAAGAGATCCCATAACTCTTTGTACATTTCAGCCTGTACCATGTGTTTAGCCAGATACCAATGAGTGTAGTGGTCATTCTTCAGTTTGTGGAAAGCGCCCCCACAGGACTCTTTGTACTGCGTCACAAGCTTTCTATGCAATTCCTATCGCAAAAAAATTCAGAGACATTTTGACATTATTTTTCATTGCCAGAGCATTTCTTGAAACATAGGCATGTAGACAATTTATCAGTCTAATATCACACTGGGGCTGAGCCCATAAGGTCACGCAGCTGTGTAATTTCAACAAAGGGACAGTTCTCTGTTAGTAGATTGTTTTAGATAAAGATATTTTTTACACACTGCTCTTCCTCTTCGTCACAGATGTTGATAGCCTCGGCCTGCAGCAAGCCTGCGTAGCTAGAGCTGATCACGTACTGACTACATGTACTCAGCCCCACAGCATACCTTGTGCCACGGTGGTGATCGGGCAGTGACTCTTGACCCAAGAGAACTGCTAGTGTACAGCGCATCCACAACTGATGCCATCGAACAATATAATACGTTTTATCCCAAACGAAAATGTATGTATGCTTTTTGATTTATATTCATTTTTTTAAGTTAATTTAATTTAGTAGTTTTATAACTATTCCTTGCAAATCTTGCTCAAAATAAAAAATATCTATTGAAGCTGAGCCGTGACGTACAATGCCTCCGGTGGCCTGCTGCACCAGCTATTACAGTATCATATGACCACTCTCTCTTATAACATTGGGCTCAAAAATTGTGACCAAGTTCATTATTTCCTATCAACTACATATTACTGTAATTGAAGGAACACATATTATCATTTTGTTAAAGTTTGGAAGCAGACTGGTAAAGACTTTGTGTTCTTGATACTATTATGATACTATTACTGTTTTCCCCGGTCACAGACTAGTTGGGATTTTTAATGATGGCAAATCTCTATATGTACAATTGGTCTGTGTCTAATTGGTACCGTATAACAAAGGTATAGCATAAAGGTTAAGAAACAACAAGGGAAATAAACAATATTTGTTGCCACTTGCCTTTAGATCTTGAGATCTCTCTTTTAGAACATCCAGTTGTAAATTATGAACACTGTACTTGTAAAATTTGTGTTTCTTGTCATACACTTGTATTGCCAGAGACTTGTTGACCAATTCCGACATTATATCTTCAACATCTTCTATATCTTCAGCCCAAAGAATACTCAACACCTATGGGAAATTTACAATTTTCAGTTACCTTTTCGACACAAAACTTGGAACGGCATAATTATTCTCACATCCCTCAGTCACTCCCCTCAATTCCGTAGCTGTCTTCCCTTGACCTCTGAGTGTACACAGCCCTTTGAAAAAATAACCTCTGACCTATGACATGAATACATAATGAGCATTGCCTATATATCCCCTGAACACATTGAGTCCGCCATCTTTTCCGCTCGGCTTCATCACGAGTAGACACAGCTCTTCGAGCTCCTGATCTTTTGGGAGCGTGACAAGTTTTTTTCTGACCAGGTAAGTGTCAGTTTTCTTTCAGCGACCTATGTTTCTTTCCCCGTTCGCACTTTTTTGCGTCTGATTTCTTGAGTTTCCGTCGTAATTTTTTCCACTTTCGTGTTGGTGTTCCTACGGTGTGTACTGCTGTTGTTTCTCATTGCCGTTACGCATTTTTTTCTTTTGACTTTGTTGTCCTAACTTGTGCTGAGCTTGGAGCTATAGCACGTCGTTTTTGTGTCTGTCTTTCTATATTTTATAGAACTATGACTGACCAGGGTGCGGCCCATTCTATGGACGGTAGTGCCGACGTGGCAACAGGTGTTCCGCCTGGTCAGCGTGCCACCACTCAGTCGGACGTCACCCGTACTTCGGCTCCGTCGTCGGAGATGCTTATGGATATGGTAGCAGGCCTGATGCAGTCCGTTCAGCAGTTAGCGGAGAACCAGAAGAAATATCTGGGTGCACCTGGAGATGGCAGTGGTACATCTATGGATGGCGTTCCCCATGCTGTTAGCAGTGGGGTAGCAGGTCCCTCGCATGCACACGAGGTATGTCCTCCGTTGAGTGACGGCACCTACCTGTCGCCAAGGCACTTCTATAGTTGCCTCTGTGTCTCATAGAGACGTATGTGCACAGCAAGAAGGCAGCCCAACCGGTTTCCAGTTGGGTATTGATTCTGAGGACGTGTCATCTGACTCCATGCCTCCACCTCAACGCCGTTCAGCAAAACGGAAGCACAGCAAGTCCAAGAGCAAAAGAGGTAAGAAGAGCAAGAAGGACAAGAAGTCCAAATCTTCTCCATCCTCTTCAGAGGACTCTCCCTCTTCTGAGACTTCTGAGTGTGAATTTGATAATCCACATGAGAAAAATACTGGAGTGAAGTTCTCTAAGTCAGTACGTGTTTGGTTTAAACAGCAACGTACCAATGTTTTGGGTGCTGATGATAAGAAGGAAATGAAAGAGCGTTATCAAGTGTGCGCTGACCAGGAGAAATTTTTCACAGCTCCTATATTGCCTGAGCATCTTGCTACTCACTGGGAGAGACAGGCCACCACTAAACCATTGATGCAACAAGACCATAGGCTTAGGAAAGCTTCTGATAGTCTTTTATTTGCTCAGCTTCCATTATTGGAAATTCTCCAGATTGCTCATGATAATGTGTCCGTTGAGCCACATCAGTTTCTCCAGGCCATTCAACATAGTGTAACGTTGTTTGGTAGTGCTTTTCATGCTTTACAGATGGCAAGACAGAAGGCTTTTGAATCTGTTTTACCTAACAAATATGCTTCCATTAAGAAACTGGAACCAGCCATGGCCACGCTGTTTGGGGATGAACCACTCAAGGAGGCCAAGAAAGCCAAGCAAGCTCATAACGTTGTACTTGATATGACATCTAAGGGCACAGAAGGGACAGGAGCTACCGCTAGCGCTGGACAGTCCCGCAGACGTAATTCAGGCTACAAGTCCAGGTATGGTCAGAGTGGGTATAACAGACGTTATCAATACTCTAAGTATAGACAGTCTGGACCTGCATCGAAGTCTGGTAAATCCTTTGATTCGGCTCAGTCCTTTCGTAACAAAAAAGACTGATGGTTCCCCGACACAACTAAAGCTCTGCACCTACCCCCAGGTGGGGGGTCGTCTTATGTTTTTTCTTCATCAGTGGCGACAGCTAACGTCCGACCCTTGGATACTAGAGACTGTACAAGGTTACAAGCTGGAACTTATATCCAACCCAGTGCAGGCGTATCTTCCAGTTACAACAGTGCCAGATTGCCATGTGGAGTTGATCGACGAGGAAATTCAATCACTCTTGCAGAAGGCAGCAATACAGTCAGTACAACCAGTACAAGGTCAGTTTGTTTCAACAGTGTTTCTAGTACCCAAGGGAACAGGGGGTTGGCGCCCAGTGTTCAATCTCAGGCCTCTCAACCGGCATATTGCTTATCGACATTTCAAGATGGAGGGTCTTCATCATGTCAAGTCCCTACTTCAGGAAGGCGACTTCATGGCCACAATAGATCTCAAGGATGCATATTTCACTGTTCCCGTTTTCATCGGTCACAGGAAGTTTCTTCGTTTCATCTGGAAAAGAACAATGTTCGAATTTGCAGTCCTGCCCTTCGGCATTGCCAGTGCTCCACGGGTATTCACAAAGATTATGAAGCCAGTGGTCTCTCAGTTACGTCGCCAAGGTATTCGTTGTGTTATTTACATAGACGACCTCCTTATCCTGGGCAAGTCCATGGAGATTTGTCAAGCCAATGTTGCAACAGCTGTGGCCCTTTTACAGAGTTTGGGGTTCCTCATCAACTGGGAAAAGTCAAAGTTAGTACCAAAACAGCAGATTCAGTTTCTGGGAATGTTAATCAACTCACTGGATATGACAATCAGCTTGCCACCAGAAAAAGTGTCCAGACTTCAGCTAGACTGTCAGGAGTTGTTGTTAAAGAAATCCGTCACTGTCCGTTGTCTGTCCAGGTGTTAGGTCGTATGACAGCAGCAGTAGAAGCAGTTACAGTGTCTCCTCTTCATTACCGGCCATACAGAAGGACCAGTTGGCGGTTCTAGCTCGGACGGGGTCGTACGACGCACTAGTAGTTCTCTCACAAGAAACGAGGAAGGAATTGACTTGGTGGGTGAAGTGTCTGGATGTGTGGAACGGCAGGTCTCTTCTCCACAAAAGCCTCAGGTTATAATTCAGACGGACTCGTCCACAAAAGGTTGGGGTGCAGTCTATGGACACAACTCGGCGCAGGGACAGTGGAACCGGGACGAACAGAGTCTCCACATCAATCAGTTGGAAATGTTGGCAGTCAGCAGAGGGCTGGAGAGTCTGGTGAGTCATCTCAGAGACGTGTGTGTAGAAGTCCAGTGCGACAATTCTTCAGTAGTGACTTACATAAATTGTCAAGGGGGCACTCGGTCTTGGCCCCTCAGCAAGTTGGCGTCCAAACTGTGGTTATGGTGTCTGAGGCGCAATATCCTACTCACTGCAGTGTATCTTCCAGGGAAACTCAATCGGGAAGCCGATTATCTGTCTCGGATGTTCAACGACAACCTGGAGTGGTGTCTAAAATCCACAGTACTTCAAACAGCACTTCAACAGTTACGGTGGACACCAGAGGTGGATCTGTTTGCAGCTCATCTGAACGCACAGTTTCCTCGCTACG
Organism: Ptychodera flava; assembly: GCF_041260155.1. NCBI lineage: Eukaryota > Metazoa > Hemichordata > Enteropneusta > Ptychoderidae > Ptychodera > Ptychodera flava. Next base: position 55,652,808 of record NC_091928.1, on the reverse strand, counting down.
TCTCATGGAAACCGGAACCTCAAGCATGGTGGATAGACGCATTCTCCATCCAGTGGGGCAAGCTGGTAAGTTATGCGTTTCCTCCATTTTGTCTCATCCCAAGAGTCCTTCACAAGATTCGCCAAGACAAGGCTCGCTTAATTCTGATAGCACCAGTATGGACAACTCAACCTTGGTACCCAGATTTGCTATTGCTACTGATACAGGATCCATTATTGCTTCCGCAACTCCCAGATCTACTAGTCGATCCAGCGTCAGGGCAACATCACCCACTCGCAAACCAAATGTGGCTAGCCGTGTGGCCGCTATCAGGTGTTCACTCCGAGCAAGAGGCATATCAGAGAGGGTGTCAAGGGTTATCCTCCAAAGCGTCAGATGTGGTACTGCAAAACAGTACAACTCGGCCTGGCGTCGCTGGGATCGTTGGTGTAAAAGACAAAAGGAAGATCCCGTTTCAGCACCTGTTCCAGTAGTGTTGGAATTTCTTGCAGACCAACTTGATAGGAAGCTCCAGTATCGTACTATTAATGTGTACCGCTCTGCCATTTCTTCAGTGCATTTGCCAGTTGAGGGATATTGCCTTGGCAACCATCCACTTGTCACCCAGTTTATGAGAGGAGTCTATATTTCCAGACCACCTCAACCAAAGTATACGTTGGTATGGGATGTACAGCAAGTACTGGAGTTACTTCGACGTTGGTCACCAGCAAAGGAATTATCTCTGAAGAAATTAACCTTAAAGACTGTTATGTTAGTCGCTTTATGTACAGCAGGCCGCTGTTCGGACTTGGCAAGTCTCCAGTTGGAATCAGTTTCGTTATCCAAAGGATCAGCTGTTTTGCTTCCTGCTCGTTTGTCGAAGACTGACAGACCAGCGAAGAAACGGAAGATTTTTGTGTTGCCAGCCTTCAAGAAGGATAGAAGGTTATGTGTGGTTTATTACTTAGTTTCGTATTTACGACGTGTGGATTTGTTTCGGAAACACAAGAAGATACTTTTTGTTAGTTTTATGACGGGTAAACCTGTTTTGTCGGCTACCATAGCAAGATGGATCAAATGGGTACTTCAAGAGGCCGGTATAGACAAGTCTTTCTCTGCACACTCAACGAGAGCAGCAGTTACGTCTGCCCTGCATTTCAAGGGTGCATCATTACAGCAGATCTTGAATTTGGCAAATTGGTCCTCAGCCAGAACATTTGCTAAACATTACCAGTGTGAGATGGTGTCGTCAATTTCACCGGTCTTGGATACCTTGGCAACAGATTAGGTGAGTTTCACCATTTGTGACTTCATGTCACTGCTTTAAAGTCAGCTACGGAATTGAGGGGAGTGACTGAGGGATGTGAGAATAAATATAAATTATACCAGACTCTTACCGTTGCTGGATAATTGTAGTTATTCTCTCATCCTGAAGGAACAAGCTGAAATGAAGTAGCTCCCACCTCCCACCCATGATGGGATTTGTTTTCATCTTTGGTCTTAGTTTTCAGACTTTGAAAGATGGCGGACTTGATGTGTTCAGGGGATATATAGGCAATGCTCATTATGTATTCATGTCATAGGTCAGAGGTTATTTTTTCAAAGGGCTGTGTACACTCAGAGGTCAAGGGAAGACAGCTTCTTCATTTCGGCTCGTTCCTTCAGGATGAGAGAATAACTACAATTATCCAGCAACGGTAAGAGTCTGGTATAATTTATATTTTACCTGTGTATATGTGGTAGATACATGTACATGCTCAACTATAAATTACTATTTGTTCAACTGAAGTCAGGGTTACTAAAATGCTACTGAGCAACAAAAGTGAAAACTTGGTGAATAAACATTCTAGCTTGCCATATGTAACCAAATGTGAGCAAAGTGTCATTGACGCTATTTTTTTACGATTTATAATATGACATTTGTGTTCATAAAACTGTCATGTTTCTCACTTAAAGTAATCTACAACAAATTTCTATAGACAATAATGTTGATAAATAAATTGATTTTATTAATTCATGTCATACCAGTTGTTCAGAATTTTAGGCATTAAGAGGGAAAATAGTTAAGTTTGACGTTTGAAAACCCTATAATAATGTGAGCTCCGTGTACGTGTCCTCATATTCATTTCATGCCAGATGTTTCACTGTTACAAACACTTCAAGTTTTCAAGTCAGTTATCTATCACCTCACCTTGATATTTTCAAGAACTGACACCAATCGTTTGCTGTCTGGAGATCACTGTATGTCAATCACCCAACAGTGATGTCAGGCACACTTAGTAACAAAATCCTCATTCTTGGTTATCAAAATCTGAAATTCGTACAACAGATGTGTGATGAAAGATCAAATCATGATAAAGGTGACATCGTGATCCATGAAAATTTCAAGTGAGAAAACATCGCCCAGTAAACTTGTCATAATGGATTGTTGCGATACAAAATATCAAAATATATTAAAAACTATATAACAATTAATACAACATGAGCATTGTGATGTGTTATAAAAGATCTATTGCCTGATCTTTATTCGGGCTGTAGCGGCGTCTATTACCCCTCCTGGCCGTGTGTTACCAGAAACACATTGCTATACCCCTCGGCCTATGGCCTCGGGAATAGCGATGTGTCTCTGGTAACACACGGGCTTCAGGGTAATAGACGGGTGCTATAGCCTTCATGACCAGGCAATAGGTGTTTAATATCTAGAACTTTATTATTTATACTCGAACACCACTGATAATTGGTTTTCTATTATTGAACTCTTGATGAGACTGACCATATAAGTTCTGTCAACCAATGTGAAGACCAATGATGTCCCATGACACAGACAATAGAAATGGTGAAAAAATCACTAGTCTTCCGGCTCCTCTAGCAATATTTCTTTACAACTCTATAGACAGCAATTTTTTGCTAAACAACCCTGTAGATTACTTGCATATAGCCAGTTCATTGGCTCTCAATGGATATTTGACAGGTAGTTTTCAATTAAGACGTATCAGTCCACACATACGGACCATTTCAAACTGCATACCACTGACAAATAACTTGGAAATCATTTATTAGTATAATGCTTTGCTGAACTGTTTACCACCACAATAAACACATTACTGACTTTTACCTTGGGTGTTCCGTCATGACAAGATGATAGTATCATAGTATCATTATCAAACAGTTATAATGTGTGACAGAATTTATGTCCGGTACAAATTACAGAATCACTGTTCTTTCCAGATCTGCGATATTTAATCACATAATATGTCAATGCTCTCAATATTAACAAGCTTTTGTTAGTTGTTTTTTCCATCGTTACTGTCATTACATTATCATATTCATCATGAAATTTTTGATACGATAATATACACTATAGGAAAAAATTGCGAGACTGGAGCGAGAAAGTGACGCTTTCTCGCAATTGGTGAGAATCTCACTGATACCGGTGAGAAAATTCTCACCGGTGAATAGTGAGAAATACACTCCTTGGTGAGATAATAGATTCTCACCGGTGAGAATGGAAATTCTCACCAAGCTCTGTGAGAATGGTAATTTTACGGTGAAATGAAGTGGAATCTGTGTTTTATCACACATGTGTTTTGTGATTACACCTAGCTATCTGCCTTCCTTACATCTTCACTGTCATCCCCTTAGCCAATCGGCTCTTCTACCCATGACTGTTATCAATCCTCCTTCCCAGCCAATCAGCCACGTTTGCACACGACACTACATAATCAAGCCTTTGTCTCATCGCTCCCATTCATTCATTCATTCATTCATTCAGCCGCTGGGTTCATGCCTATTACACTACGTCCGGAATCGTTTACGATCCCTTCCTTCGAACAACCATGCCGGCCAAAGGACGTCCAAAGACAGCCAAGAAATCTGAGTGTCCGAATGCTCAGCCTGCTTCGAGACCCCGTGCTCAGCCCTACACAAGACCGGCCACTGACCTTTGTCCCGCTCCGCTGCCAGTGCACATTGGATCTAGCAGCAAATACGGAGCACGTCCGCGGTACTAACGTATTATTACTCACAATCCTTCTGATCGGCCTCAGGCGAATGACAGTCCTGGCATTCAAACCGAGTTCAGAACCAGGTCTCCTCCTAAGTTCCATTGTCTGCAATGGTTCCTTCTGCCAGCATTTCGGCGGGCAGCGTCCCAAGCCAACATTACCAGAGATAGTTATGTAACACTTCCATAAATGTAGCTGCAAGACTCAGTCAACACGATATCCAATATCCTGCAACAGCAACTTCGACCAGCGGCCACTAAGTCACCTATGAACTCTCTGACGTCACTTCCCGAAGTTCCACTCCGGAACGTAAACAACACAATCCAAGATGGCGGCGCCCTACGTTCCAACAACGTCGATGTCATCCCCTCCTCATCGTCATCCAACACCTTGCTACGGACCCGCGGAACGCCTTCAGAAAGCCTACCACATATCGAAATGGTGTCTCCAGCGATTCGTCGCGATATCCTGGCAGGAAAGGATGGGAATCTTGCCTACTCATTCCCGGCTATGGTTCAAGCGACGGACTTCTGCTGCTTATCCACACCTTCAAGCCGACGACCTGCATATTTCCATGCGTACATGAATGAACATATGCCACTGCCAGGCAAAGACGACGCTCACGAAGGCTCCATCACATGGGCACGTCCGTGTTCAAACCATAAGTCACCGGACTCACTACTTTGCTATAAATATCTGGCATCTTCCAGCTCGTCAAGCATTTGTACCAATTTGAAACGTACTACCGCACGTCGGAACATGGTCGGAACAAGCTGCAGGCCGACTACTGACCAAAGACGTGGGACTTTGGCACATCTTCGAGTTCAACCATAAGGCATCGGACTCTTTTATTACTCTGCCTATTTCTGACATTTCTAGCTCGTCTGTACGTTGGACAAGTTGCAGGCTGACTACGAGTAACCATAGACTGACTTTGCTTGGCCATATACCGCCCATGGCGATGTTTTTCCTGGCCTGTCGAGCCCGGTTTTTTGTCACGTCAGACTGCTCAATCCGACCCATCGCACCAATCCAGCGCCAACTCCGCATCCGCAAGAATTTCATAAGCATTATTCAGATGACTGCGAATCAACACAACAGGACACAACAGCCAGACGCCGTTAAGAAGCGAACGTAACGACGGCCACAGTGTATACCACATTGACTCCAGACTCGGTCGACCTGCCTGTTTTGGTGGCGGGGCCAGAAACCTCATCAAACCTGATGTCATCAGTTCCTATCACGTACATCGTATCACGTCCAGCAAGAATCGACAAGAGGATCAGTTGACTGACCGACGACTATATCAGTTTCCGTTTCAGATTAGTAATTAGTCTTGCGTAGCCCGTCATAAGACAGCTTGCTGCACAGGGAAAACAACGGACCATGACCCTGTGACGTCAAACAAACTCAGTCTTAGGACCAAAGATGGCGGCGCCCACGGTGTCAAGTTGCCACAGCGTCACTCAACTTTATGTCGAACAAAGATCACAGGCGACTATTTAAGTAACATCTGCATGATTTCAAGCATACGAACGAGTCCTTCCAACGATCTACACACGGCCTCACTTCCTGTTCAAACTTCACGCATTCAAGTTGTCGAGCAATCCCTCGTTGCGAGCGGATTTTCTCGAGCAGCTGCCGCCACCATCGCTAGACCTCAGAGAGCCAGCACCTTGGCAACTTACGAGGACAAGTGGTCAAAATTCTGTGATTGGTGTGGTAAACAGAGTGTTGATCCGCTCAAAGTCTCTGTTAGCCAATTAGCTGAATTCTTTCTATTTTTACATAATGACAAAGAATTCTCCCCGAGCACCTTGTCTGTTTATCGCACTTCCATAACTCAGGGATTGTTTGCCCAACCAGAACGAGTGGACAGACTGTTAGCTGTTATCAACTCTATCCTGCCACGTCCATCTATCCCGGTCAAGCTTCTGCTGGAAGCTATCGGCATGATGGTCTCTATGCTTGCAATCATCCCCTGGGGGCGCCTTCGCCTTCGACCGATCCAACTGTATTTGTTGGCACTTTGGCGCCCCACTCGACAGCCGATTACTCATGTTATTCGCGTGAGACCAGCTCTCCGTGCCCACCTAGAATGGTGGCTGCACACACAGAATTTGCTGAAGGGCGTTCCCCTGCAGGTACCACCGCCCACTTAGTTTTTGTTCACGGACGCCTCCACCACCGGTTGGGGAGCGCACCTGGACGAACTGACAGCATCAGGCAGTTGGTCGAACAACCAACGGGAGCGCCACATCAATTGGCTAGAACTCCAAGCGGTGTTCCTGGCGCTCAAACGCTTTCAGCTGTCAGTAGCCAACCAGCATGTCCTGGTCAATACAGACAATGCTACAGTGGTTGCCTACATAAACAAGATGGGAGGGACCAGATCCCCAACACTGTGTTACCTGGCATGGGACTTATTCATGTGGTGCAAGGAACACAACATCCGCCTTCGGGCTCGTCACCTGCCCGGCAAGCGGAATCACATTGCCGACGCCCTATCTCGGGATCGAAAAGTGATTCCGACGGAATGGGAAATTCCCCAGGAAATTGCCAACAGAATTTTCGCAATTTGGGGAACACCCATGGCAGACTTGTTTGCGACGTTCAAGAACCGCAAACTACCTCTGTTTGTGTCGCCGGTCCCGGACCACAGAGCCTTGGCGGTCGACGCACTGTCAATGTCATGGAGGAACCTGCTCCTGTACGCGTTCCCTCCATTGCCTCTCTTGCCACTAGTTCTACGGAAAATAGCAGGCGAGGTCACCACCGTGATACTAGTAGCACCAGCATGGCCCAAACGGTCATGGTATCCGATGCTGCTGGATCTGTTGAACAGTTTCCCGTTTGACTAGCATTTCCTGTTTGACTGAAAGCGAAACAAGGTAGAGTTTCAATTCAAGACTCAATTGAGTCAAGACTCTGTTTACGTGGTCAACCAACAATGACTGCATTTTCTCCGAGCATGTAAATATGCGGTAGCTCAAGGCTAGCCCTACCTGATGGACTTCAGACTGTTAAGCGAAGAGTTAGATGCGTATCAACATGACACTACTGCGTTTGCGGACAATCATCTCTGACTAGCAAATAAATTCAGAGCATACATATGCGGAAGCTGAAGGCTAACTCGCTGAAAAGCATCCTATCGGTGGCCTACTTAACAGTCGTCTCACCAATCGGACGTAACCTGCTCCCATGCTACACTGTAAAGTTAAGTGTTCAAGGATAGAACGCCAATTAAACGCCTTTTTGTAACACTTTTTGAACGCCTCTAGACGTTCAGAAATTTAACACTACGTGTTCAACCAACGTTCAATTCTTGAACACACGTGTGCAGATTTTGAACGCTACGTGTTCATCAGACATTATATTGAACACCATGGTGTTCCATATCTGAACACACGTTGCACAGGAAATGTGTTCAATAATTGAACGCTTTTACGCGTTCAAAGGGCTGTAACACTTTTTGAACGCATGGACGCCGTTCAACGATAAGTGTGTTAAAGGCCAGAACACATGATGCGCGCTTGTTGAACACCTTTAATTTTGGGCGTTCATGGGGTGTTCAAGCCTTGAAATAACATTACAGACCATTGATATCCAGTAAAATTATTTTATTCTAAAAATACACGAAACATTTCTAGAGTAAAATACAATAATTTACTGTAAAATGGGCAAATAAACATTGCAACTTTGTATGTAAAGTTTGTCAGAGGAAAAAACCAACAGTGTTAACACCTTCCTATCAAAAACATAAGCAATAAAAATCACCATATTGTGGATAACGTTTCATGTCCATACTTGTTTAAAATGTACAAAATCATCTGAAAAGCCCAAAATTTGGCATACTTATTGTGTTGACAAGACGTATATGTATGAAATGCATACTCCATTTTTGTAAGATGGTTTCTTAAAGACATTTCCTCTTGTACAGACAATTGTAAATTTTGAAGAAAAAAGAAGTTAGACAACGTGGGCTTCTCTGGTGCACATGGTAAATAGTTGTCCACACTAAAGTAAACAACATGTCAAGTTGTCAAAGTGTCACAGTAAAGCACAACATGCAGAAAGTGGGGAAATTGGGTCCTTGGCAGGGTAAAACCTATTTCCTTGTCCAACAAAGTCCTTCATAAACAAAAAGGTTTGTTTGTTTGTAATATCTTTAAATAAACCCTGAAATAAATGGGTGACATTTCAAAAATATACCTCTCAGAAATTTAAAACATATTCGTAAAGACCTTTCAAATTCTGGTGTACCCTGCTATTAATTTTTATACAATTTTTTTACCAAAAATGGTAAAAATCACCCTTAAAATGAAAAAATGTACATTTCATCATAACTTGAATATATCACATTCTGGTAATCCCTAATGTCTTAAAAATGTCTGAAATGTCTTTAATGTCCTGAAAACACAAAGTTGCAAATTTCTGCATAATTTGAATAATCTGAAAAGACTATCAGTAGCGATCTATGTCCTAAATATCAAAGCTGTTCGATTAGCAGTTTTGAAAAAGATTTTTTAAAGATTTTTTGACCAAAAATGACAAAAATTGCCATGAAATATAAAAATTTGAATATTTCATCACAACTAGCACAAATTTGACTAAGGTCATTTTAGGGACATGTTTAGCAAATATTGAAGACGGCAGTAAAAGAGAAGAAGATTTTTGCCAAAAAATAGCAAACTTAACCTCAAAAATATAAATTTGCATATTTCATCATAATTTGAGCATATCTGATTAGGGTAATCCCTTGGGACCTGTTATCCAAATATTAAAGGATTCGTACAGGCTGTTTTGAAGAAAAACCTTTGGATGTACAAATTTGAGGACAATGCTACACATCCGATCCACCTATTTAGCTGACAGCAAAGCTAAAAACCAGTTGCTAAGTACAAGAGACGTGTTGAGGTACAATACAAAATAATCTACGGTTTGGTAGCAGGCTGTGATCAACTAATATTACAAGGGCATAAGCTTTCAAAGACGTGAAGTCTCCTTCATCAGATGCAAGGGGGATGAAAATTGAAGCAGAAAGTGACAGAAAATTCAGAGTGAAAATTTCAGAAAAATCAGTAATTCAGAGTGGACATATTTTACTCTGAATGGTCTGTCGCTTTCAGCTTTAATTTAAATAAGGGAGACTACACGTCTGTGAAAACTATTCTCCGACAACATTTAGTTGATCATAGCATGCTACCAAAGCTTAGATTAATTCAGAACACAAATACAGAAATTTATCAAAATTCAGTTACTGACCCTTGCAAGTTTAAATCTACATTAGAGATGAACTGAGGTTCTCAAGCTTGTTTCCAGACAGCTACCTGTAGACTCATCTTCTTCGTTATCTGTACCACCAGCTTCTATAACAACTCTTCGATTTTCAGTTAAATCCAACTTTTTACATCCTGAAAAAATGCAACAATAGGTAATATGGCGAGATGAAACTTTAAATGAAAGACAAGGGGCTTATTAGGTTAAGGAAAAGGGGAGACTTTCATATACAGTGCCTCTCTTCAATACTGTTACAAAATATTTGCTGCTTCTAATTGTCATCAACTGATTAAAATAAAAAAGCCAAACTCTCATATGCTGAAACAATACATTGTATACTCCACGATGTTTAACTGATGTTTTACATGCTATTGCGTTTACTAAAAGACATGTGTTAGCTGTGATTACGCAGCGGTACTATGCAAGGCGTATCGATCGCGCTCAGGTCAAGGGTTATCGCTACAGTTGTGTTCCGATGACCCTTGACCCGAGTGAGATCGATCGATAGGCTATGGCCAAAAGTACCACTGCGTAGTCACAGCTAGTTGTTGGTATGGCAGCTACTGACAGAATTAAAGGTTTCTTCATAGTTAAGCTATTCCAAGGTACAATACAATTAATTTCAAAGGACGATAATATAGATGCTTCAAAAATCTAATACCTTTTACTATTTTGGGAGAGGAAACTTACCCTTTCTGGTCTTGCTTCCGCACGATCACGACTTCAGGGTGCGCTTACGAGAAAATGTCGCAACTTCCGTTTTGATGCATCATGGATAGGAAAAGGCACCAAAATTGAACACCAAGTGTTTAGAAGTAGAACGCCTCTGCACGCCGATGTTAAAATTAAAACGTTCATGGTGGTTTTCTGATTTTCTTTTTAATCTTTAAACTTTCAACCCGTAATAAACGTGTAAAATTATTTTGTATACTTCCTTTTTTAGAAAAAACATGCTTTCAGCAATTGTAGGCCGGAAATATTTTTCACTTAGTGTGAAATTCGTTACACCAAATTCCGTGTACGTTTACCGGACAGTGAAGCAATAGTAAATTTAATATAGCCATTGTAAAGTAAAAAAAACAAAAGACTGTTAATTGTTTCACAGTTTGTAAAATATCTGTGATGTGAGTTTTTGAACACTTGAAGGAGATCGTTGTTAACACATAGTGTTCAGGTTTAGAACATCATTCTTAATAATATGAACACTAGTGTTAACAACATGAACACTAGCCGTTCAAATTTGAACACCGACATCTACATTTTGAACGCGTAAAGACGCGTCTGGCGTCCGCTATTTTTACAGTGTACCTATTGGATTTTACAGACCAGTTTCACCTGTCAGTAATGTGTCACCAAGCGCAGCTGCTGGATGTCACCTGATGATCTGCCCTTACTTCTACCTTGGATTACGCTGCGGTGCCACAAGAAAGAACCAACAAACTACAGCTGGAGATCGAGAACGACCGGTCATTCTATATCGCCTTTCAGACTGATGTTTGCCATCTCGTTGGCATGTTCTGTCTGCTGGGGTGGACTTGGCAATGAATCTTGCCGCCTTCGTTTTTTGTCTTATGCTACCATAAGGCCATGACATAATACCTTTTACGTTGAAATTACTACATGTACTTATTAGTAGTTCAGTTTTGCTAGCATTCGCCTACTTGTCGCTCGTTTATTTACCTGTTTGCAGCTCATGTTACCTGGCTCTCTTCGGTTTGCATGCATTATCGTGCCCCCCTTTTCAGCATGTCGATTTGGCCATCCTGCACAAGCGTTTCCCCAGCTTTGCATGTATTGCGCAGTCTGCATGCAGTTTGGCCATACTTGCGGCCCACGCAATTTGCTCTTCATACAGCGTAGCGATGTTTTCACGTTTCTTTTTCCTTTCATTTTAGATGCACCGTTTCAAAACTACTGTGTCACTCCCTGGAAGCTGAACCCTGCAGCTGCACTTGTCGGCAATCTCACAAGCATCAGCATCACCGCGAAAACATACGAAAACAAAAACATTTGCTAGACCCATGGATACCTTACCACAAACCGCATTACGGCATCACATCAGCACTTTGACTTTTTGGATTGTACAGTTCACATCAGTGTGACTGGAGTAACATGCTCTCTTTCAGAACACTTTCACTTTCAAAGCAAAGGACTACATACTTCATCCTTTGCCATTTAGCAGTATTACAGTTTTTTTAGTAATGTCTCATAAATGCCACTTTTTTCCCACATCAGTTTCCTCATTTCGAAAGAACTGGCATTTAACGCTGTCATGGACTTCACACTTCGTTCGACCAGCAACATGCCATTGTAGAGGCTTTGCTTCGCATGCTCGGACATTTTTCCAGTTAACAGCGACGTTCCGCTTTGCCTGATCCGTTCACTGCTCTACAGGGAAATCCCAGACCACTTTTAGGTAGATGGTCTAGCAACTGCCACCGACTTACATGTACATAAGAACATCAGAAACTTTCCCTGCGTCACATTTTTCAATGGCTAGCAGACCACCTTTTAGGTAGACGGTCTAGCAACTGCTACCGACTTTACATGTACATAAGAACATCAGAAATTTCCCTGCGTCACACTTTTCAGCGACGTTCCACTTTGCCTGATCCGTTGACTGCTGCTCTACATGGAAATCCCGGACCACCTTTTAGGTAGACGGTCTAGCAACTGCTACCGACTTACATGTACATCAGAACATCAGAAATTTGCGTCACGCCTTTCAACGGCTAGCCTCCTTACTGTGTGAACACTCAAACACTTATCTACTGCGGTCTTGTCGTCACTTCAAGTCTGCCTTTAATATTTCACCGCATCAACAGACTCACACGTTTACACGTCTTGTTGTGTTCCATGTCTGCGTTTTGCCATCTGGACTCACTGGGTGCACACTCAAACACTTTTTAACGGCTGCCTATTCGTCATTGCAAGTCAGCCTCATTCCATTGCATTATGACTCACACGTTACATGTCGATCGTCCGTGTTTCACGTCTGTGCTCTATCACCTAACGTTCCTACATGTACGTTGTTTCCACCTGGGCTCGCACAGTTTACCTGTCCCCCAGGAAAAAAAATGCAATGCTTTGTCTGAAATCTGTTTTATTTCATACAGGGACATGTCAGAAATATGAAATAGACTTTTAACAGAAAAAATATTGGGAATCTACAGCTCTGTAACAGTCATATTTTGAAGGGTACCGCAAAATAACAGTGTTGCAGATTTGCATGCATTTTTGTTAAAACTGTCTTCCTATAAGTTATCTGCTGAGCTTGTTTTTGAATATATACTGGCTTGTTAGGTATCATTAGAAAGATAATTCACTAATCTTCAAAATGATATATTGTAACATGCAATATCTTCTATAGTTTTCATGATATGTAACCAAAAACTTACCCCTTACCCCAAAGTTTACATTGAAAATTTCTGTCATAGCTAAAACCAAATTTTTCAATTTTTTTAGCTTGACACAAAAATATGGCCGTTTTTGCTATTAAATCTGTTTTATTTGGTACAGGGACATGTCAGAAATATGAAATAGACTTTTACAGAAAAAATATTGGGAATCTACAGCTGTAACAGTCATATTTGAAGGGTACCGCAAAATAACAGTGTTGCAGATTTGCATGCATTTTTGTTAAAACTGTCTTCTTATAAGTTATCTGCTGAGCTTGTTTTTCAATATAACCTGGCTTGTTAGGTATAATTACAAAGATAATTCACTAATCTTTAGAATGATATATTGTAACATGCAATATCTTCTATAGTTTTCATGATATGTAACCAAAACTTACCCCTTACCCCAAGTTTATATTGAAAATTTCTGTCATAGCTAAAACCAAATTCTACAATTTTTTTAGTTTGACACAAAAAATCTGGCCGTTTTTGCTATAAAATCTGTTTTATTTGGTACTGGGACATGTCAGAATTATCAAATAGACTTTTAACAGAAAAAATATTGGGAATCTACAGCTGTAACAGTCATATTTTGAAGGTTACTGCAAAATCACAGTATTGAAAACTCGCTTGCTTTTTTATTAAATCTGTCTTCTTATAAGTTATCTGTTGAGCTTGTTTTTGAATATAACCTGGCTTGTTAGGTATAATTAGAAAGATAATTCACTAATCTTCAGAATGATATATTGTAACATGCAATATCTTCTATAGTTTTCACGATATGTAACCAAAACTTACCCCTTACCCAAAGTTTACAATGAAAATTTCTGTCATAGCTAAAACCAAATTTTACAATTCTTTTAGCTAGAAACAAAATCTCTGGCCGTTTTTGCTATTAAATCTGTTTTATTTGGTAGCAGGGACATGTCAGAAATATGAAATAGACTTTTAACAGAAAAAATATTAGGACTCTACTACTGTAGCAGTCATATTTTGAAGGGTCCGCAAAATGTCAGTGTTGCAGATTTGCATGCATTTTTGTTAAATTGTTCTTCTTATAAGTTATCTGCTGAGCTTGTTTTTGAATATATACTGGCTTGTTAGGTATCATTAGAAAGTACTAATCTTTAAAATGACATATTGTAATATGTAATATCTTGCATAGTTTTCATGAAATATGACCAAAACTTACCCCATACCCCAAAATTTACATTGAAAATTGCAGTCATAGCTAAAATCAAATTCTACCATTTTCTTTACCTAGACATATAAAATCAGGAATTTATTTGTATGAAATCTATTTCATTCGGTAATGGGTCATGTCAAAAATATAAAATAGACTTTTAACAGAAAAAGATTGGAATTCTGTAGTTGTAACAGTCAGATTTTGAAGGGTACAGCAAAATCTCAGTATTCCTGACTTGCGTGCATTTTTGTTGAATCTATCGTCTTGTAAGTCATCTGCTGAGCTTCTTATAGAATATAATGTAAGTTGTTAGGTATCATTAGTAAGATTATTTACTAGTCTTTAAAAAGACATATTGTAACATGCAATATCTTGTACAGATTTTTATGAAATATGACCAAAACTTACCCCATACCCCAAAATTTACATCGAAAACTACTGTCATAGCTAATATCAAATTCAAGCAATTGTTTTACGCAGACATTAGGCAATTTTGTGTATGAAATCTGTTTAATTTTTTACTTGGCCATATCAGAAATATGAAATGAACTTTTAACAGAAAAAGTATAGGGATTCTATAGCTGTAACAGCTGTATTTTTAAGGGTACAGCAAAATCTCAGTATTCCTGATTCGTATGCGTTTTTGTTAAATCTGTCATCTTATAAGTAGTCTACTGAGCTTGTTATTGATTATAGCCGGGTTTGTTTAGTATCATTGGAAAGGTAATTAACTGGTATTTACAATGAAATATTGTAACAGGCAATATCTTGTATAGTTTTCATGGAATATGACCAAAACGTACCCCATACCCCAAGGTTTATATTGGAAGTACTGTCATAGATACGTGATCAATTTCCGTGAATTTTTAGCTAGACATGATAAAAACAGTTGTTTCGGTATTAAATCTGTTGTATATGGTACTGGGTCATGTCGGAAATGTGAAATAGACTTTTAACAGAAAAAATATTTGGACTGTTTAGTTGTATCAGCCATATTTTGAAGAGAAATGCAAAATCGCAGTACCGCAAATGGCACCTTTTTGTTAAATTCTTCTTCTTGTAAGTCATCTGCTGAACTTATTTTGTGACACAACCTGGCTTGTGAGGTATCATTAGTAGGAAAATCTATTCTTCTTTAAGATGACATATTGTAATATACAATGTCATCCATAGTTTTCCTGGAATATGGTCAAACTTTACCCCATACCCAAAAGTTCAAATCGCAAATTACAGCTTATCACAAATTCTACCATTTTTTGCTGCACATAATACAAAAGGCAATTCTTATTTAAAATCTGATTTATTTGTTACAAAAGTATGTTACAAGTATAAAATTACCTTTTAACGGGAAGATGATACAATTTAGTAGCCACTTGGATCATTTTTGGAGGGGAAACCCAAACATTGCAAATGTATGTATTTCGGCAAATTTGCCCTGATACCTGGGTACCCTTCCAAATATGATCCAAAAGGCTACAAAATCATATTATGTTCCTGTTAAAAGTTAATTTTATATTTGTAACATACTTTTCTAACAAAAACACAGATTTCGTAGATTGCATACAAGCATTGCCTTTTGTATATAAAGTTAATAAATTGTAAAAAAGGTCGAGTTTCAGATTTGCAGTAATTTGCTGTGTAAACCTTGGGGTATGGGGTAAGCTTTGGTCCTATTTCATGAAACCTAAACAAGACATTGCATATTACAATATGTCATTTTAAAGACCAGTAAATTACCTTTCTATTGATACCTAAGAAGCCAGGTTATGTCAAAAATCAAGCTCAGCAGATGACTTATAAGAAGACAGATTTAACAAAAAAGCAAGCGAGTTTTCAATACTGTGATTTTGCGAGACCCTTGAAAATATGACTGTTACAGCTGTAGATTCCCAATATTTTTTCTGTTAAAAGTCTATTTGATAATTCTGACATGTCCCTGTACCAAATAAAACAGATTTTATAGCAAAAAGGGCCAGATTTTTTGTGTCAAACTAAACAAATTGTAGAATTTGGTTTTAGCTATGACAGAAATTTTCAATGTAAACTTTGGGGTAAGGGGTAAGTTTTGGTTACATATCATGAAAACTATAGAAGATATTGCATGTTACAATATATCATTCTGAAGATTAGTAAATTATCTTTCTAATTATACCTAACAAGCCAGGTTATTGAAAACAAGCTCAGCAGATAACTTATAGGAAGACAGTTTTAACAAAAATGCATGCAAATCTGCAACACTGTTATTTTGCGGTACCCTTCAAAATATGACTGTTACAGCTGTAGAGTCCTAATATTTTTTCTGTTAAAAGTCTATTTCATATTTCTGACATGTCCCTGTACCAAATAAAAACACATTTAATAGCAAAAACGGCCAGATTTTTTGTGTCAAGCTAAAAAAATTGTAAAATTTGGTTTTAGCTATGACAGAAATTTTCATTGTAAACTTTGGGGTAAGGGGTAAGTTTTGGTTACATATCATGAAAACTATAGAAGATATTGCATGTTACAATATATCATTCTAAAGATTAGTGAATTATCTTTGTAATTATACCTAACAAGCCAGGTTATATTGAAAAACAAGCTCAGCAGATAACTTATAAGAAGACAGTTTTAACAAAAATGCATGCAAATCTGCAACACTGTTATTTTGCGGTACCCTTCAAAATATGACTGTTACAGCTGTAGATTCCTAATATTTTTTCTGTTAAAAGTCTATTTCATATTTCTGACATGTCCCTGTACCAAATAAAACAGATTTAATAGCAAAAACGGCCAGATTTTTTGTGTCAAGCTAAAAAAATTGTAAAATTTGGTTTTAGCTATGACAGAAATTTTCATTGTAAACTTTGGGGTAAGGGGTAAGTTTTGGTTAAATATCATGAAAACTATAGAAGATATTGCATGTTACAATATATCATTCTGAAGATTAGTGAATTATCTTTCTAATGATACCTAACAAGCCAGGTTATATTGAAAAACAAGCTCAGCAGATAACTTATAGGAAGACAGTTTTAACAAAAATGCATGCAAATCTGCAACACTGTTATTTTGCGGTACCCTTCAAAATATGACTGTTACAGCTGTAGATTCCCAATATTTTTTCTGTTAAAAGTCTATTTCATATTTCTGACATGTCCCTGTATGAAATAAAACAGATTTCAGACAAAGCATTGCATTTTTTATTATGCCTAGCTAAAAATTGGTAGAATTTGAGATTTACTGTAATTTGCAATGTTAAATTTTGGGGTAAGGGTAAGTTTTGGTTATATTTGACAAAAACTGTAGTACAATATGTCATCTTAAAGAGTAATAAATTCCCTTTCTAATAATACCAAACAAGTGAGGTTATGTTAAAAAATGAGCTCAGCACATGACTTACAAGAAGACAGATTTGACGAAAATGCATTTGGCTTGGAAAATCGTGATTTTGCGGTACCCTTCAAAACATGACCATAACAGCTATTCCATCCCTATATTTTTTCTGTTAAAATTCCATTTCGTATTCTAGGGATCCCAAGGCTTCTGAAAAATACAGGTTTGTTATCCTGTGGGGGGGGTGCACGTAGACCCCCTCTAGCCCACGGCCTAATTGAGTAAAACCAGAGAGTATCGATAAAAGACTTTCAAATTTGGTTCAAACACACTCATTATATATTCATAAAAATATTAGAGGAATTTTTAAAACGGTAAAACTCACTTTCCTGAAGCTCAAAACACTCCCGTTTTCGCCAGCACGTCAATTTCGCTCGGCATCACACACGACAACAACAACACAAACTTTGCCGAACATACTTTCGCTTAACAATTGGCGAAAGTCCGAAAATTACCGAAGGATGCATGGTCGGCACTCTTCGGAAAAGAGAGGCGAGAGCAACCTGAGGCGTGGCGAACATGGATGGGTTATGTAACCGTTTACGCCTTAAACAATACCCGTTGCGAATATTTGCATTGTGTTCCACAGCTAAACCTCAAGTAATGAAATCTGTCAAAAAATTCAATATTACAATCATTGAGTTTCTTTCAAAACATGGTTTTCCCATTTATGAGAACGCCAGAATTGTTCAAGATATACAATCCGACGAAGGATTTAAATGATTCTGAAAATTTAGTTCACAACAAGTATGAATAATGTTGTGCAAAAAGGATAAGCTTTGAAAGATTTAGAAATGCGAGTTGCAATCAAAAACAAATAAACCACCGAGTTAGAACAAAATATTGGTATGAATCGACTTGATTGGGCTATTGTTTTCCATCTGCCATTTTTCCCATCAAACTTTCATGTCCATGCATATCGCCCTGCCTTTGGAGCTTTCAGATCCCCAACTCTCGCCTTTTATTCTATCACCCTTATTAGTCAAAATAAATCTGAATATAATACGCTCTACGTCTTCAAAAATATCTGGAGGATTGGGTAACAAAGAAGCAAGATAGGTAAGATTTGACAATGCTAGACTTTTAAAAATCGTAATTTTGCCATTCAAAGAAAGATTTCTGGTTGACCATATATTGAGGAGTATCTTTATTGACCGGATTTTTGGTTCATAATTCAAGGCAAAGATATTTTCTGTTACACTAATAGGAATAAGGACACCTAAACATTCAATTTGTCCCAATAACCAAGTGACCTGGTAGTTTGTCTTGTAATTTATATTTTTGAAGCAAGATACCAATTTTATAAACTTAAGACTCATCGAAATTAACTTTCAAACCAGAAATATGTTAAAAGTTATTCAAAATTAACAACGCTTCAATAAGAGACTGTTTAGTGCCATTCAAATAAAGAATTGTATCATCTGCATACTGTGAAATCTTATGTTCACGATCACCTATCACAATACTCTGAATTGACAAGTTGGACCTTATTTTTGCAGCAAAAAGTTCAACACAAATAATAAACAAGTATGGGGACAGGGGACAGCCCTGGCGAACTCCTCTTTCAATAGGAAAGAATTTGGAAGTCCATCCATTGTTGATTACACATGACATTGGTTAGAGTATAAACGTTTTCTCCAATACTTATATATAATCCCATGGTATTTTTCTCTGTTTGACGTCATCGTATACGAGTGTTTTTCGCGGAGCCGTACAACTTCGAGCCGAAGGCGAGAAGTTGTGCGGTTCCGCGAAAAACACGAGTATACGATGACGTCAAACAGAGAAAAATACCATGGGATTATATATTTATCACATGAACAGTCTTCTTATTTTCTTTTGACCTGAATGGATCAAAATTATCGTAACAAATTGCATGAATTTCGTCGCGATTTGTGTTTTACTTACGCGGATACTTTCATTTAAAGAGTAAAGCGGCCCGTCACCCAGGAGATACTTTCATTCATAAATCCCATCAAGGTGAAATTTGCTACATGAAAATGGTGTCTCCACCAACCAGACGTACGGATTCTGTCACGTGAACCTGTCAATCATTGTCTCGCGCTGTACCGATGCCAAGGCAAGTCGGCAATCGGTACGGTGGACATAATCGTGCTAGCGACGGATAGCCATAGTATTCAGAGTTATTCAGAATATTTACAAATAGATTTATGAAGTAAATGAAACGACACGATCGAAACAGTAATTCTCATTCTCAGAAATTCTGTGGTTTTTCAAAATATCACACAAGTTTACGACCGTGGCAAGCGCGAAAGATTCCGTTCGATGACACACTGAGTGTACGCATTGCATGTTTATGCCCACAAACGCTGCCGTCACCGGTCTCTGCCATGCCGGTGTCAACTCGTTAATCCCGATCTCGTCAATGTTTTTGTCTTAAGGACTTTGATGTTTGCAGTGACATATATCTCACCCGTAGATACATCCTAATTTTACTCTACGGAAACTCTGTTTTGAGTGTTGTCTGAGTCAACTTTCGAAGTACATCGGATTCCACAGCGCTGCACTGCAGATACAGCTCAACAGCTGATGTCTTCGATAGCGCTATCAGCCTTACGCCGCGCTACAGGTTTGATTCCGAGCAAGAATTTACGAATTTTTTGTATGATGAAGGAAATTTATCATTGTTATTCGAATAACTTTATGCTTGTGCCTGAATGTCGCTTTCCCGAAGATTATGCTGTACTCATTATTCAGTTGAACTACCGTTGAGGTGAGGATTTCAGGTTTATCGCCAACCGGGATCGCCAGGTACGACGTCCACATTGAGCCTTACGAGGCGACTATACTGGATCGGCGGTATCCCCATTCGATTCTCGGGAACAGCTATAGTTTTAGCGACTCAAACTTTCGCTGGACATGCCTTCTATGTTTCCATGTGTGGATCTATCGGGTCACCTTTTTGAAAAAGTGTCATGAGAGCACGGCATCGATCACGACAAATCGGTCTATGTTCACGTCGCGACCCGCATGAATGACGGTACCATGCAAGAAAAAAGTTCCGGTTGATGACGTACAACAGGGTAATTCGGATTTCTTGTCCGTCCTGTTCTACGTCACACAGGTGGGAATTCGGGCCAGTTCATGTGATAAGTTAAAGAATCACCAAAGTTGAAATACTCAAATGCTTTAAAAAGAAGGACAAATCAAGAGAATCAGAGGCCTTCTCGTAATCAACAGAAAATACGAATCCTGGAAATTTTTCTTTTTGCGCAAAGTTGATTATTTCCATAGAGTGCGGATATTCTTTCAAATATATTGACTTTACGAATACAGAAAGAAATCACTTTCAGAGGAAGATTGGGATCGACAATAAACACGGAGATCAGTCTCCAATTTTTTAAATATCATAGATTTTCGTCTTTTCAGGGATGAAAGAAATCACTCCTCTACGTTGTAACATAGACAGCTGGTTTCTGGAGAAAGTACAATAAAGTAGTTCAAGAGAGGGTCAGAAATCGAATTTCAAAACACTTAATAGAAATCAACGGGAATAACGTCTGTACCTGGTGAACGCCCATTTTCTGTTGATTTAAGAGTAAACAACAGTTCTTCTTTGTTCAACAAACCTTCACAACTTTGCTTGGCTTCATGATTCAGTTTGGGTATGTCACTAATATCTGGTAAGAAATCTTCAATAATTTTGGTTGGAGCAACTCTCAAATTATTATGTGATGAATAAAGCTTTTTATAAAAGTCTGTCTCGTCATTCAAGATTCCCTTTAGATCCGTTATAAAGGACCCATCATCACTCAGAAGTTTTGAGAGAGACTTGTTCACAGTCCCTCCACAAACCGGTTGAGATACGTGTCAAGTACCGGATCAGAATTGTTTGCGCATTATAGTTTGGCATCTGTATTTCATACCCATTTTCGTCGCGTTTTCTTTCGAACATTTGTTACCAAGAACCACTGATATTTACGCTACTATGTGAAGCCTGCGTGATCCAAGTCAAAATTGTGACTGATAATAAACTTTACGACGGGTATCACATTAAATGTGGTGATTATTTTAGTTTGGGGTGGAAATGAAGCCCTACAATTCCAAACACAAACATCTTATCAAACCATAAGGCGCATCGTAACAATAGGGACCTAGGCGTTTCCCGACCGGTGTATGGAGGGACTTTGACTTGTTATTATAATTACGCTTTGCAAGTAACAGAAAATATTTGGAGCTTTTCTCCCAATCCTCATATACCGTGCTTTAGAGCGAATCATAGCACATTTAATGGCAGAATCAAGCAGATTTTCCCGCCTTTAATAACTTCTCTGACAAGATAATTTCTAAATCGTGTGTATTATCTGCCTTTATGATTTTTTTCTTAAGTTCAGTTATGCCGTGTTCCAAAGTTGACAAACAAATACGCTGTTTTTTCGTTTTCCTTGATGCAAACTGGATCGTTTCGGCTTTAATGTTACATTTAATCATCTCCCACAGCAGTTGATCATTAACATCTGTGTCGTTCGCATACATATATTTTTGGTCTCGTTAATTCCTTCATTTATGGTACTTATATAGTCAATGTCACTCAAAAGTGAGTAATTTAATTTTCAAAACCCTGGCTCACGTTTTACATTGTCAATATTCAAAAACACGTAAATGAGGAAATGATCAGTACGGAAGCCAGGGCTCATGTCGTTTTACTTGTTTGACTCACTAAACTATATAACAAGAAATCTAGTCTGCAATGAAAAGGTGGTGTCTTCGAGAAAGGGGAAATAAAAAAACGAGATAACAAACAGAGGAGTGGGAAACGGGCCAGAAAAGGAAATCGACTAAACATTTCGAAGAGCAATGCATGAAGTCGAAAAATGCAAACATAAAGAAACACAAAACAGTCCAAAAGCCCGGCGTAGATTATGCACCTTAACTTTCAAACACCAAAATCCACAGTCAATTTACTCATTATTTGTGTGTCACCCGAGATACACATGTTGTATGTCCTTATCCTTCCGTAAAACCCTAATTTTTGTGCGGAATACTTCCTCTCGGTCTTTGTGGCGAAGAATTACGGCTTGTATAGAACAAGGAGTTGTACCCTCCCGTAGCTTCCTAGCTACAGGTGAACGGTGGGCTCGCTCAATTTCTATATTTCTCGTTATTTTCAGTTTGTCTTTCAAATATTCTGGAACATTGTTTAGCACGATGTTATTTTGTCAACTACGATTGGACAAACCGACAACTTCCAACAGTAACTTTCTCACCTGCTCAGTGATGTCAAGGTTTCTTTTACATCAGTCAGTCCCTCTTTCACTTGTTCGACTGTCTCTTCAAGGAAACTGGCAGCATGTTCAAAGTCTGTGCACGTGGGTCTCTAGCACGTCTACTCGTTGTTCGACTTTCTCCAATTTTGACAGTGCACGGTCTATTTTTACTGCAAGTGAGTCCAGCAGCGTAATCCATGACCATATGCTACGAAGAATTACTTTGTCTTCAAACGTAAATTTTGCCGGACCCGTTTCTGTCACTGCTGCCTTGACACCAGATTCTACTTCTTTTTTTGCTCAGAGAAGGGCATTTTTATGATGAATTTCCTGTCAGCGGATGCTCAGTACCTTAAATTATCTAGTATGTGCCAAAAAATGAAAGGCGGCAGATTGTGACTTGTTTGGTGTCTGAAACGTCGGAGCGACTCAGCAGTGTTGTTCACCCATGGACGGACACCTGGTCAAAAAGCGTAAAATTGGTATATATATGTACGCCGGAGTTCGACTGTCAATTAATTACCCAGCCG
The DNA here is from genome assembly GCF_041260155.1 of Ptychodera flava. Taxonomy (NCBI): domain Eukaryota; kingdom Metazoa; phylum Hemichordata; class Enteropneusta; family Ptychoderidae; genus Ptychodera; species Ptychodera flava. The sequence continues at coordinate 55,629,831 of NC_091928.1, read as the reverse complement.
ACACTACCCGGACCCTGGTTCGTATTATCCAATCAGCTAACAAAGGGAAAGAATGATACAAGCAGTTCTGGGGTACGTTAAGGCGTCTTGTGTCTGTCTGTACAAATAGAAATACTATTGAACTTGAAGTGTTTTTAATTATTTTAGAAATTTGTTTATAAATAATAGACCAGATGATGATGATTTTTTCTTCAGTGACGACTTGAATGATCTGTTAGACTCTGTTGATATTATTCCTGGTAATTCCGAGGTAGATTGGGATATCTTGAATCGCCCTATCTTCAATGACGAGATTTTCAAGGCGATTGGAAAACGTAAACATGGCAAATCAGCCGGACCAGATGGTCTTTTAGGTGAATTTTTTAAGTCCACAAGCCATTTCTGGTACCATATTTAAACGTTTTGTTTAACAGACTTTTCGATTCGGGAAAATTTCCCGAGGATTGGTCTAAAGCTATCATTATCCCTCTCCATAAAAAGGGACCTACCGCCCAAAAACAGAGACGATTGTTCAAAATTGATGTGAAAATTTTGCTAAAGATACTTAATAAGGATATACCTCTGTAATTTTATAGGCAATCGGATGCACATGGAAAAATTGACGAATCGCAGGCTGGCTTCCGTTATGGTTATTCAACTACGGACAACATATTCATTCTTCAGTCTATTATCCAAAAGTACATGTCAAGAAAACGTGGCAAATTTTACTGCGCATTTGTTGATTTTTCCAAGGCTTTTGACACTGTTGAACGCCAAAGACTTTGGTATGTTCTTTTGAAAGGTGGAGTTAAAGGGAAAATGTTTAGAATGTTACATGCAATTTATTCAGACGTCAAGTCCTGTGTACGAACTAAAAATTGTTCCACTTATTTTCAATGCCCTATAGGGGTTCGTCAAGGGTGTATGCTTAGTCCATTTCTGTTTTCATTTTTTATTAACGAATTGTCCCGTGAATCAAATAGCAGTCAATATCATGGCATACAATTATTTCCAGATTTGATTGAGTTGTTTTGTTTGTTATTTGCTGATGATGTCGTACTTTTTTCTGACACTGTTATTGGTTTACAACGTCTTTTGAATTCTTTAAGTAGCTATTGCAAAGTTTGGAAATTGTCAGTAAATTTAACGAAGACAAAAGTTGTTGTATTTAAAGCAGGTGGATATCTTGCAAAGCTGAGAAATGGTTTTTTAATGGAGTAAAACTTGAAGTTGTGTCCTACTATAAATACCTAGGGGTTATTTTCTCTTGTAGACTACAATGGTCAATGGCAACCAAAACTCTCGCCCAACAAGCAAGAAAAGCTCTTGCAGGTATACAGAGGGCAACTAAAAAGACAGGAATGTTTTCACATGATGTTTTCTTTAAGGTTTTGATACCATGATTTTGCCTATTTTGACATATGGTTCGGAAGTATGGGGTTTTGCCAAACACAATTGTCTAGAAAGGATTCAGCATCTCGCCTGTCGCAATTTTTTAGGTGTTACAAGCAATGCTCCAAACGTTGCAGTTTTGGGCGAGTGCGGAAGGTATCCAGTCTATCTTTACACTGCAAAGAGATGTGTTAAATATTGGGTTAAGCTGCTAAATATGCCTCGAAATAGATATCCAAGGAAATGTTATGAGATGTTGTATTTTATTGAAAATTCAGGTGTAAGGTCAAGACAAACTTGGGTGAGAGATGTAAAAATCTTTTATATTTAAGTAATTTGCAAGATGTCTGGGAAAGGCAAGAAGTTCAAGATGTAAACAACTTCATGAAAACATTTGTAATAACTTTAAACAGTATTTGTATATAAATTGGCGCAGTGAAGTCTGTTCACTTGACAAACTGTCCAGCTATAGAGAGTATAAATTTTCTCTTGAAGCAGAAAAGTATCTATCCTCTGTTAAAATTGTTGCACATGCTCAAATGTTAGCTTGTCTGCGTTGTTCTTCACATTATTTGAGAATAGAAACCGATAGAAAACATAAAATAGATAGAAATGAACGAATTTGTCTGTTATGTGAAAGAAATGAGATTGAAAACGAATGTCATTTTCTTATGATTTTTTTTATTGTTTTAGGAAGAAATATATCCCTGCTATATATCTTAATCCTCCCATCGAAAGGAATTTTCTCAAATTAATGACGTCAACCGATGTAAACACACAGCAATGTCTAGCGGCTTTTACTTACCATGCAATGAAATTAAGAAAAGAAATTAACGATATGTGAAATGTATTCTTTAACTTTCCGTTCTTCTGTCAGTTTTTATTCTTTACTTAATATTGTCAAGTATTATGGGCCGATGGCCTAAGAGTACTGAATAAAGACTATTGATATAATAAAAAACAGCTAGTCCCTCTTAGTTTGAGCAAGTCTGTTAATATGTAACAGTTCAAAAACAATGACAGGAAATGACTCAAGGTCAGTGGAGTATCCTATTTCAGTAACTGCATGCCACCACTCCTACACATTTGCAGGATTTCCCTTTTTCCTCATTTGCACATTTTTGACGTTCATTTGAACAACGTCACATTTCAACCCCTGCATCTACCTGTACACCAAATACTGAGATGGTAGCTTTAGCGGTAAGGGAGCTTTTGCGTGTGACGGACATAAATCCGCACATACATACATACATACATAATACATACATACATACATACATAACATACATACATACATACATACATACATACATACATACATACATACATACATACATACATACATACATACATACATACATACATACATACATACATACATACATACATACATACATACATACATACATACATACATACATACATACATACATACATACATACATACATACATACATACATACATACATACATACATACATACATACATACATACATACATACATACATACATACATACATACATACATACATACATACATACATACATACATACATACATACATACATACATACATACATACATACATACATACATACATACATACATACATACATACATACATACATACATACATACATACATCCATACATACATACATACATACATACATACATACATACATACATACATACATACATACATACAAGTGAGAAAATGTAACATTAGCTTGGAACCACCTACTCTGACTCCTATTGTTCTCTCTGTATCGACCAATCACATAGTAATTACCTCAATATGTAATGAAAATTAACCCATAGCTAAATATTATTTTTAAAATTTAGATTCTATCGATGTACGAGTTGAAGTCGAAGACATCATTCCGGAGGGCGCCAAACTCACGGATAAAGGACGACCTTCAGAGAACTCAAAAGAATGGGCAATATCATGACACATTCATTCGAAGCTCGACATATTATCGAACCTGACTTGCACGATAACTTTTAAGTAGAAAATAGTATTATCTTTCGAATTAAATATGGATCAAAAACAGCTGAAAACTCCTGTTGTGGCTTTGATAAGATGGCAAAGAAAACGTCCATAACAATTATTTTATATTAATGAGTTACGTTTAACCACGGTTATTCTACCCCGCATGTGGGGTGGAGTGACCGTGGTTTAACTGGTTGTTTCCTCGCTGTAGACTATACGGACAGCTATAGTTGTATCAAGTGTTTGACAGAGAAGCGAACGTACTACAGTGTTTAAATTACCATCAGTAACTTAAGACCTTGCTTTTATTACAGTAGATAGCTTTTAATAATCAAAACAAATTGTTTAAAATGAACCTGCTGCTTTTTAATTTATTTTCTCGATTCGTCGACGCTTAAAAAGCTTCAACTAGTTGAGTTATCGGACTACCTACAAGACATTAAAAACTATCTAAAGGATTACTTTATTTGGATGGTTTAAGTGCTATTCATGTATCACCTTTGGATGGCATATGTTCTGAAATACTCGAGGTGTTTCGTTTTTATAGGGCCTTTCAACAATGTGAAACCTTTCAAGCAATGACAGGCAATACCAAACAACTTGTAGTTTGTGATTTAATCGGATGAACTATTATATAAAGCACAGGAGTGTCACAATGCCGCGGAATTAATAAATGCAGATTGCAAAATACGGAAAAGTAAGAACTTTCATTAGACATGTTCTTTGTAATTCCATAGATTCTTAAGAATTAGGGAGGATAACGAGAAATTGATTTCTAAAACGAACTTCTGCTAAATACTGAATGATATACTTATTGAGAGGCAAGTTGGTAGTTGAGAAAGCATTGAAGATGCACAGTACAACACCAAATCACAGATTCTTTGACCACGTTATCTTGAAAAATATTGTCATGACACCATTGTTTCAATACACTTTTCATGGGAACGTCTCGTGGTTAGAATTTTGCGAAACTAGAAACTTACAATATAATAGTTTATTCCATTTCGACTTGCAAGTCATTTGACTTGTAATACTCTACTAATCATGGTTAGGTATCGTTCTTAAAAAGGAGACGTACAGAAGTCAAAAAATGATGAATAGTTTACAGAAGCCTGAGTAATTCAAATACTCGAAAAACATTGATAGAGGCAGACCTACCTTTAGAAAGATCTGTTCGACATCCACCAATGCGTTTAATGTATTATTTCATTCGTTATTATGAATACTCAATAATAATATGGCGTCCAAGGGCAATGATTATTCCTTACTTGAGCTGATACAAGTCTGTCGGTCGTTATAACCTACTAGGTTCATGAAACGATCAATACGGACAATATACTGTCAATCTTCTAGAAGCACCAATAGGTGGTGCTACTAGCTGTCTGGATTTGACAAGCGTATCCTAATAGCCCTGTTGGTGACGTCATCGATACAAGAAGAGCAACTCATTTCAGTACTAAGAAAGAGAGACAGGCATTTAAAATGTTCGACTTTTCTCTTTGACATTTTATTTTATTTTAAAACATAACTTCTTCCTGCGACCAAATCGACTGTCTCGAGTGTCACCCAGATACCTTTTGTGCTGTAATACTTTAAATCGTGACTCTCCACAGAAGCCAACATAGACAAAAACAATGCGTCGATACTTGTGTCGTTATGCTTTTTATAATGCAAAATTGCATTGTGATATCGGATACAGGAGTACGTTTGACGCATTGAAATAATTTGTCAGTGACACACTGCGGTTTGATTATCGGCTACTAATGAACACACATGTTATGCCAAAATGTTCACAATGAACTGACAGATTACCCCATTTAAAAGTCAACTTACAAAGAAACGGTCTAAATAAAATCGTCATCAAAACCACAACTTAGTGAAAACCATACAAACACAAATGAATACAAAAAGAACGAGAAAAAACATAACATCAATTAATAGAGTGCATCTTAATTTCTCAAAAACACCAAAATTGCGATCGTAATAAATCCTAAAATAGATTGTGACTTTGCGAAAGAGCAGACAATTTTTGCAATGTTGACCTAAAAGGTAGGACAAGGAGCTGTTGGAATAATACAAAAATTAATTTGCAGATCTGTTATGCTGCTATGGTAGTTTAAAACTATGAAAGGAATACAAAATCTAAAAGTAGCAAAACATATTTCAGTGAACTATAGATACTATACAAACCATAAAAAAACATAAAAATGCGTGTCGCATCGGCTTTTTGATTGTTGAAGCAGTTACTTACAAAGTGCAACATTTTCTTTGACATTTTCACATTTGTAAATGGTCATCTAATGACATAATATATTCTCGTTTATGTAAAAATCATGCAAAGAGTGGCCGGTAGAATAGGCTGATACTATTCTATGAAGGGAAAAGGTTTGCAAGCATGATGCCAGGTTAATATGCACCTTGCGTGGGATCTTTTCAAACGAGTTGGTCCCCATATCTACGATAGTCACCACATAACAAAAGACCTGGCATTTTGGTGTACATTGTTTCTACCTCTTCCGCAGAACAGAGTCAATTTTCGCGAGACCAGAATTATAAATTGATACATCTCCCTATTTTGCTGTGTGTAATGGGTTTAATTTATTTTTTGAAGAAAACCCGTATTTCGTTCACAGGTCTAGCAATGTTACCAAACACTGAGACTGCAATTTCGTCACCAGCCGGATTGACCGCAATGTTCGTTGGACATTCAATGTCACCTTCGAATAAATTACAAAGAAAGTTGCCACTGGATCCCAGTTTTACGATCCTATTATTCAACTTATCACAAACGTAAATATTTCCACGTGCATCTACATCAATGCCCTGTGGATATCTCACTTGACCTGTGCCTGTACCCTCGGTGCAAAATGATTCCACATAATTCAAATCGGAATCAAGAACTTTTATATTGTGGTTGTTCGCGTCGGACACTAAAATATTGCCGTTGCTGGCGGGAGCTACAGAATGGGGATATTTTATTGTCGTATTTCCATTGCCTTGCCCTCTGTATTTTGCAACAAGCCCTCTTCTCTTATTGTATTTGACTACCTTATTACCTTTATGGTCAGAGGCCACAATAAAATCAGCCATTACCGCGATGCCGTGCACTGAAACATCTGACGTCACAGCGATAGTTCTGAGAATTTTACGGCATTTGTCACAAATGACAATTTGATTGTTACCGATGTCAGATACGTAATACTTTTTACGGTGTATAGCAACAGCCCAGGGCTTGAAGGCGCTTGGAAACTCCGGAAGCCGGCCATCGAATCGTATTTCATCTACCGATTGGTAATGGTCACGTTTAGCAAAGATCTGAATACGATTATTATTTGTGTCACAAACGAGAAGTTGCCCGTGATGCCATCGAAGTCCATTTGGACTATTGAATAGCCCCTGCTCTGTTCCGGATTTCAGCAACCCTAAGATCTGAACGGACCACTCTTCATTGACAGCTGCAAACACATATGAATGTAAAAGTAACGTTAGTGAATTTACATCTATCTATCTATCTATCTATCTATCTATCTATCTATCTATCTATCTATCTATCTATCTATCTATCTATCTATCTATCTATCTATCTATCTATCTATCTATCTATCTATCTATCTATCTATCTATCTATGACAGCCAGCCAGCCATCCAGACAAACATACATACATACGTGCGTACGTACGTACGTATCGTAGATACATACATACATGCATACATACTATACATACATACTACATACATACATACATACATACATACATACATACATACATACATACATACATACATACATACATACATACATACATACATACATACATACATACATACATACATACATACATACAACATACATACATACATACATACATACATACATACATACATACATACATACATACATACATACATATACATACATACATACATACATACATACATACATACATACATACATACATACATACATACATACATACATACATACATACATACATACATACATACATACATACATACATACATACATACATACATACATACAACAAACAGACATACATACATACATACATACATACATACATACAGACATACAGACGCAACTGACTCACCATATAAGGTGTTTTTGGTATTTATATACATACCAAATATGAGCTAAAATGAAATAGAACGCATTATCAGCGAAACAGATCATAAAAGCAGAAAAAGACAGCTTGAACAACAAAAAGAAAGAAAGAACGCCACCAACAATACAGTAGTCTTCATAACAACATATAGCCCGTACATCGAAATGACAAAAATCAAGCAAGCCCTGACAGAAAACTGGAGTGAACTTGAAAAAGACGAAACACTAAAAAAACTGTTCCAAAATCAACCAATAATCGCATATAGAAGGAACAGAAATATAGGCGATACACTTATAAGCGCCAGACTTCACAAAAGCGACAACAGCTCGAACTCAGGTTCACACAAACCTACACAAACACAACAAGACCAAACAGTAGACATTCTAGCTTCCCTACTTGAACAACAAACGTAAGTGGAACAACATACTACCAAATAAAAACAATGGACCTTTCAAGACGTCTCACCAATCAAGAATGAATTTTAAGCGACTGATGAAAAAAACTCTGTTTTCGAAACGTAGCGCCAAAGATCACAGTGTCACACTAATCTCTCCGCTCCAGTGCGGAGTAACACATACGGGTACGTCTCGCCATGGCTAAGCAACACTTTACTTAAAACAGCCAAACATGACATACACTTATATTATACACAATTTCATACAAAAAACGCAAACAACCCAAATATGAACGATGTGTTGAGTTGCTTTCCCTTTACTACCTAACCTTGGAAATTGAAAATGCACATAAGCAACATGTTCCGGACGAAGAATGTGACAGTGATTATTTTAATACATGTATAAATATGCATATTATGGGACTTGTGATCACTTGCCTATAATCTAGATATGGTAAGTGGATTCCTAAACCACTAAAACATGGTGGTAGACACAGACATCACTAGCCTAGGTTTAAAGTTATAGCATTATAGCCATTATATGGCGGCCATCTTGGCCGCCATCTTGAAAATGACACGTTTCCGGTGGTCAGATTTTGGTAGACTTTTACTATGTTATTAAGCACATTTGACTCTATAAAAACCGTTAAGAAACCTTTTGTAGCAATTTTTGGGGTAAGGTCTTTTTTTTTCATAAATGCAGCCGACTAATTCTTGAAGTACTAGGCCTAATTGTAAAAACATGTGGACGGCTGCCAATTGTACATATATATCTCGTGGCAGATGCATACAAAACTGTACATGTACATTTGTGCCAGTGAAGTTTAACAGAACTGAAAATACGCTTATGAGCAGCAGTTTACACTTGGTGACAAATCTGAATAACCATTGCTAAGATTGTCTTGAAAATCTGTATTGAAGTACTTTAGGTAGACCCAATATGTGTTGGTTACTTAATAGCTTATTCTGCGATTGTAACCAGTGCAGCTAACATGCCATCTTTTACAAAAAGTGTTGCAAGCAAGTAGCCAATTGGTAGAGTTGACTTTTCAGATCCTCAGATTCAGAGCCTCAGATCTAATCACGCATTTGTTACATCTCGTGTTGATTCATGTAACTCTCTTTTATTAGGACTTCCCAAGTACTTAACTAATCGTATTCAACGTATTCAGAATATTGCTGCCAGAATTGTCACTCGTTGTAAACCCACTTCACATGTCACTCCTTTACTTAAGCAATTACATTGGTTACCTGTTTCTCAATGCATAATTTTTAAGATTTTTTTTACAAATGTATCCATTCCATCGCTCTAAAACTACCTATGTGACATGATTTCTTTATATGTTCCGAATCGTAATTTGAGATCTGCTGATCAGTTTAAACGCTGCCAAATAGGTCACGCACTAAGAAATATGGGGATCGTGCTTTCAGTGTTGCGGCCCCCGTTCTTTGGAACAATCTTCCACTCGAGATCCGATGCTCCCCTACTCTCTCTTCTTTTTAATCAACCTTAAGACGCACCTTTCTAAATTAGCCTTTAGTTAATTTTTATGTCCTTTTTTGGTGATTTAAGGTTACCATGTGAGTTGTTGAGCAATGTGTTGTTTTGTTGAATTTTAATTTTTTATTATATAACATTGAATTTGCAACGCATAGTATAGTTAGGCTGCAACGCACATGTATAGTTAGGCTGTATTGAATTTTGCAGCGCATGTGTTTAGGATACTATAAAGTCTGTATTATATTTTGCAGTGCATGTGTATAGTTTGGCTGTATTGAATTAGCAACAGATACTTTGTTCTTTTATACAAATACTATCAACAACAACAATAACAACAACAACAACAAAAACTTTACTGAGTCCGATTATATTTTTATTTTTCTTCATTTTTAATGTTTAATCATCATCATCGTCACCATCTGATCATTATCATCGGAGCCTGAATTCCCTATGCTCTACCGTAGCCAATTGGTGATTAGACAAAACGTTGTGGCCTAGAGATGGTATAAACAACAAGCTTTTCATTTACAAGTATGTAGGATGACAAAATATTATTGGTATAAGTGGGCATAATACACAAAAAATATTGTTCATTGAAAATAGTTTGGTGCATGCAGCATGGTGCAAAGTTTTCCCTCTGGGTATAACATCATCATCTCGCTGTTTTGAAAGATATCCATTGTGACATTCATTGCTTTGGTTTATTTTGGTGTATCCTGCCTATACATACTTTAACTCTATATCAAAAACTTCAAAAATAGTGTTTATATTTGAAAGGAAAAATAATATGCAGAAATGGAAAAATCTACGTCAACAATTATTCACACTTTCCGTTATGTTTTGAATGTGTAATGTACATGTATCACATTCACATGTTACAATATCAATCTCAATACACATATATTATAATCAAATGTTCAATCATGGAGCAGAATAAAATAACCTGAGCACAGACGTTTGCATGTGCTTTGAACTTGTTTATTTCAATGTCAAAAAAAACTCTTCCAAGACTTCACATTTCGTCTTATTATAAAAACGTCACCAGCAAAGTACACCTGCAATTCATTGATTGTAATTTTTTAAGTTACTGAATTTTATTTTACTTAACTTAATGATTTACAAGGACACAAGAAAATAAGCTACCAACACGGTTTACAGATCATCAGTTGACAATTCTTGTTGTATTGTAGAAAATAATAGTATTTTAGAATAGCTTTCATAAATGGCAAGTAAATTTCAAAATGAGAGTACTTTTTAAGTTCAAAAATCATGTACTTTGTACTGCTGCGAAGCATCAAACATGGTAAACGTCTACATTTATCAGTCTGGTGTACCTATTTGACATTTATCATTTTCAAAAATCGGTATACACAACTATTTTTCTAAAACATATACATTAATGTCCAAATGTTGCAAGGTATGTTAAATATTTGTACTTATTGTATATCATATCGTAGTGTTGTTTCTTATCTGACACACTCATCCAAATATAAAATAAAATTTTTGCTACATTCTTGATCAGAATAATTGTCTTAAGTAGGTGATTCTAGATTTCTTTGACTATTCAACTTGCAATGCCATCAACGTGTACTCAGATAGATTGCACTGAATATGCGACCATATTCCACTATACCGACATTTATTCATCAGTGAAACATTTACACCAAACTAACTGGAAGACTATCTTTAATTTATCAAGATGACTCAGAGCGCATCGTTCAATACTAGAAGTGCTAGTGGTACAATAATATAATGCATCAGTGGATGGATAAGTGACGAGCAATTCCAGTGGTTAGCGATGCGCTCTGAGTATATGCACACACTGTGTAGCTTACATACACAATACATATACTAAGATAAAGTGGCTAATTGAGACTGTGATATAGCCGATTTTGGCAGGAAAGTAAGAAGTGTCTTTGACTTTGATTGGTTAGAGGTGAGTCATGTCAGAAAGAATTAAAACTATGTGTAAACACAGGATATTGGGAAGGAACTGACGAGATAAAAATTTGTCTTCATTTTAGAGGGATTAAGAAGTAGCTATCTTTGTATAACGTTTGTCAATCAATACAAACTGATCACTAGCAATGAATTTCACTTATCTATAGAAAAAGCAGATCACAGCTTACAGATTTATTCATCTACCTAAATAAAATACTCTCATAATAACTGATGAATTATTCACCTAATAACAACACTTTGACAACTGAGGGATTTAATCACCTACCTGAATAATACCATGATCCCACTCAGAAGACTTATTCACCTGTGTAGAGTAAGTAACCATTCTCTGCACTCCACAGTCAGACAACAACAATAGTGAAATGACTACCAACAATGCCAGTCTGACGTCTGTGTACTGTTTTCATTGACGATGCTAAACAGAAAGCAGTTACACTTAAAATACAACTGATGATTTGCTTTCTGTCATTTGACTCTGAACCTTAGCGGTCTGTCAACCGATGTGGGACCAATAATGACCCATCAGGTGACACATCACATGAAAAAAAACACTCTTTCAAAATGTGTCCATTACAGGAGAAATGCAGCTTTCCTGATCTGGCTTCACACACCTAAACAAAAAGGCAATAGAAGTGATCACACACGATTTATTACACTTTCCTTCAGCTTGTCTTTCCGGCTCCTCTGACATTATTTCTTGACTACTCTATTGTCTTTTACTTTTTCATGAATCATCAATTGAAACTTGACGGTGACACGGCTACGCCTTGAAACTGTCAGTGGAATTATAAAATTTACAGGACACTTTTATCACTCATCTACAACTCAACACATTTGGACACGCAATGCTCCATTCTATTTCAAGTGTACTCTAAGTGTAACAGAAAAACAAAAACAAATACATAATGCCAATTTGAAATACTGGATTGAGAAATCAGAGAGTCAAGCTGCAATCAGATCACCATTTGGTGAATATGTACAATGTAGAACGAGGGATGCTGTCTTTGATTCACAACTCTGTAGGTATTGTCCCATGTGCGCAATCCAAATCTGAAATACAAAATATCGCCTAAACTCTAAAGTACGATTACGTACCAGGCCGTCCATAATATTGTTTCAAGAAGTTTCAAGACACTGTGAAACTTACTTCCTAATCAAATCTATACCAGTATACCGCAACACAATTCATACCACATCTACTTTCATTCACAAAATCAAGTGTTTCAGTGTGTAATAATTCATATTTTGTCCACCATATTGCCGCCTCTTTACTGATTAGAGAGTGACCAATTTATCTGTTATATAAATCATATAACTGTTAAATCTATCAAATATGTATAAAACAATCAATTAGGGGTTAAATATATCAAACATTTCTTAAATCCATTAAATCTGAAATAACTGTTCAACATGCTACCACAAAGCATCAAATGTTTGTCAGAGCTACCAAATGAGTGTTAATTCTATCAAATACGTACTGGTTAAATCTATTAAATATCAGTTAATCTACAATTATTCACAACACCGATTAATCTAGTCAAAATAATGGCACATCATTTCTTATTTTCACAGGCAAAACAACAACTCAAACATAATATTCTCTGAAGAGGATGCCACATTTTAGTCATCAGGTGAGAAACAACATGAAGTTATCTGGCCATTGTTACCGATGTAATCAGTCACCCAGTCTTCTCCAACAATGTACCAAACCTTAAAACATCGATCCAGATGAAAATTTGGACCTTTTAAGTTTGTTTGTCTGAACGTCAGCAGGTTGAAACATTTTGCTAGCTTGAAATCACTTTCACACAAAAGACACTGAGGTAAGAGTTATAATATTTATGAAGCCATTGTAGGTTTATTACTTGTATATAACATTACATTGGTTTCTGCTGACGGAGAGATTATGCTGCTTTGTAATTGCATAATATTTACTGTACTATTTTGTGTATCATTATTACAGTATTAAGTACAATTTTTGTACTTCATTTGTGGCTTTTTCTAATATGTGTACAACATAACATGATATTATCACTGACTGTTGATTAGATTGTCAGTAAAAGCCTGAACATTATAATGACAGGTTCTTTTCTACCTTAGCTATACAAGTATGTGAACAGCTGACCAGGTAAAGCCCATCAGGAGAAAAACGTCAAGCTTTTACTTGTGTCCCATCAGATCTGCAATTTCTTTACCTGTGATAACATCCCATATCCGTGAGAAGAAGGAATCGGTATACCTTCAATGAAAATCACCAAAGACTTTCTAATACAGCGTTTTGTGCTTCTAATGGTTTCTAAACATTTTAATGTTCACCTCATTACTTGAACCTGCAATCATGCAAGGACGGAAGTAAGAATAAACTTGACGATTTTAAAGTGTGACCTTGGGGGTCTAATATTGATATTTGGTGTTTTAGTACCATGTATCTGCTTTAGTATGTTTTTATGGTCTTTCCTTGCCAGGATTATTGTGCTAATTTCAGTTCATAAAATCAGGTCTCATATAATCTATATTTGATGAAAGTTAAGCTTTCCAAAAAAGTGAATTGTAAGCTTGAGATAGGAAAATGTCACGGAAGATTGCCATTGACATATTCTAGTAGTTCCTTTGAAATTGTTACCATACAAATCTTTAAAGGGGTCTATTTATAGTCAGGGTGTTAATTTGAATAACGAATCATGACATATAGTGACCGAGAGCTGGCCCTTCAGGAACATTCAGTTTTTTCCTTTATTCATTGACTCTGGGGATGTATATCATTTTGCAAGAATGCAATTGACTATACGTTCAAATTCTCATATCCTGACAAACTGACACAATGTATGTAAACAAACAATGGCTATGCTTGTTGAATTGAAAATTAATGACACTTTGGCAGGTACAGTAGGGACTTAATTGTGACTTTATAGAAAGGAAGGTAAACTGTTTCAGTACATTCCACCTTGATGTCGGTAATTACATGCTAAGTTCATGTGATGTTTTTGAAAATTAAATACTGCACATAGTTAAGTTGAGACCTGAGTGACATAATAAGCTCCTTATTGAAAAGTAGCCAACGTCTGTTTATTCACAGGTGAACCAAGAGTTCAAAGTTTTGCTTTCACAAAATGTTGATATGTTGCATTATGTATTTGTGTTTAACGTCTACCTGAAGTACCTGCAATTGGAGTTGCGGGATGATTTACGGCATGCCATGTCAAAGAGTCACTGTAAAAAATCAACCTTGTGACCTTTAGGCCTGCTCATTGAAATACCTTTTATTAGAGTTGAAGGTAACTGTCTGGTTTGCACACAACCTAAACAAGTTGATAATGTAGGTCACCAGTTTGCACTCCTTAGAAAAATCACCAAATTATGAATGTGGAAGTCATCGGATTAGAAAATTGTGTTTGTCAGTCAGAAAACGAATTTGCAATACAAATTTGAAATGTCATCAGTTTCTAATGATGTGATTCGTCAGGTTTTCATAAGAATTGGTATTACTTTGATCAAAATCACAAAAAGAGACTTTGAATAATGTTGTTACATTAATATACCCTTTAATGTTTTTAATGGTTTCGAAACATTTCAATGTTGACCTCAATATTTAAACCTGCACTCATGCAAGGACGAAGTTGATAAAAAATTAACAATTTTACAGTGTGACCCTGGAATAAAATCTTTCACTAGGTGCCATATCTGCTTCAATATTTTTATGGTATTTTCCATACCAGGATATTATTGTAATTTCAGTTTGTAAAGTCAGGTTTCATATAATCTATATTTGAATAAGCTAAGCTTACTAAAGAAGTGAATTGTAAGCTTTAGATTGAAAAATGTCATGGAAGATTGCCATTGACATGCACTAGTAGTTCCTTTGGAATAGTTACTGTACAAAAGCTTCAAAGGGGTCTATTTATAGTCAGGGTGTTAGTTTGCATAATGAATCATGCCATGAGGTGACCTTCAGGAACCTTCAGGGTTGTTTTGTTTCTCTTCACTTCATTGACTCTGTTGGTGTTATTTTAATTTGCAAGAATGTATTGACTGTAAATTCAATTTGTACAAGTAAACAATGTCCATAATTTTTGAATTGAAAGCTGATAACACATCGGCAGTTTCAGCTGGGACTTGTAAATTGTTGACAATCAAAGGGTGGGCAGTCTCCCTGTGTGGAGCTTCTTCACAGATTTCGATACTGCAAGTAGTCAAGTAGACCGAGCCAGACATAGTCGCGTAGTAAGCTACTTAGTGACAATTAGCTTCTCTTCTTAATCACAGGTGAACCCAGAGGTCAAATATTGTGTTCAACAAATGTTGATTTGTTTAATGCCAACATGAAATGTAATGGTACTATGGGATGATTTACGGTATGCCATGTCAAAGAGTCACTGAAAAATCAAACTTGTGACCTTAAAGTGTATATCTCACCTATTTTTTGTTTGTCTGATCTTTATTGAATAGAATTAAACAACATGGGGCCCGGGGGCACCGACGTCCTTTGTGCCTCCTTACTGTTTATTAATTGCCATAAATGTGAAATTTGGCAAAAGTCAAATTGTTTAGACATAAATAAAAGTTATTTGAACTGGTTGGTTACCGCTCCAGCATAAGTTCAAGTGTGGATTCTAAGTATCAACAACCTTGATATGAACCATTGACTAAAAAAACATTTGCTTGTTACACTCACCACACTTGTACTTAGTATTTGGAGTGTACACCTATCTACAATACAATGATAAAAAGTTTGGACTCTGTAGGTCAACAGTGCATCTTTAATGTATGAGACTAAATAAGCTTACCCCTCAAGTATGTATAGGCCAAAAACAATATTTAATTTTGAATTATGTAGTGCAGGGAAGGACATACAATATGGTGAAAAGCAAACTAAATATAAAAACTGAATATACAATTATATGGAAATGTTGTTTTACAGTCATGAGTATCTGGTGTGTGCCGAGAGACAAATATTAAAATTGGACAGTATCATCCTGACCACAGTTTGTCTGACTGGTTGTTTCCTTCTGATTTTTTGCTCACGTGTGAACACGTGAGCATATGTCGCAGCGATGTCTGTCTGTGTGTGTCTGTCTGTCTGTCTGTCTGTTGGTCCATTTTCTCAAAAACGGCTGAACGTATTTCAGTCAAATTTGGTAGACATCTTCAGAATTCAAATGGCTAGAACTGAAAAGGTTTTGGTGGGCGTGGCTTGCATATTAATGAAGTTATCACAGTTTTAATTTTTCTGATACATGGTAGTCTATGGGAAGCATGATGACCATGATTTCTGGATATCTCGACCCCTAACCAACTCGACCCCAGTCAACTCGACCCGCTACCAACCTTACCCTGGTTAGACCTTATAGCCTTGCTCCTTCATGCCAAATATCAAAGTCACAGGTCTTGCCAATTTTGAGAAGAAGATTTTTTGCTCACGTGTGAACACGTGAGCATATGTCGCAGCGATGTCTGTCTGTCTGTGTGTCTGTGTGTCTGTCTGTCTGTCTGTCTGTCTGTCTGTCTGTCTGTCTGTCTGTTGGTCCATTTTCTCAAAAACGGCTGAACGTATTTCAGTCAAATTTGGTAGACATCTTCAGAATTCAAATGGCTAGAACTGAAAAGGTTTTGGTGGGCGTGGCTTGGATATTAATGAAGTTATCACAGTTTTAATTTTTCTGATACATGGTAGTCTATGGGAAGCCGGTATCTGTGGTTTGAGGGCGCTATCCCCACGTTACACTCTGGCTAGACGATACTGAAATTAGACTCGGTTTCGGATTCGGTTTCGGATTCGGTTTCGGATTCTAGAGACTGAAAGAAATTTTATATTTTCAGCCAATTGTTACACTGTGGAATACTGGATTTTCCTTACTTTCCCTGGACCCTTTTTTCAGCTAAAATAATATCTAATCACACTAAACAAAGTGAAAATAAGTATATAGGGATAACTTAGCAATACAATTTTTTTGACAAAATGTCATGTGATCTCGATGACCTTTGACCTTAAATATGAGTATATGTCCATAACTCAGTAACCACAAGTCAGGGGTAGGTAAGAAAGCCTAGAGACGAAACAATAAGCCAAACCGCGCAATAGAAACTCAAGCAGTGTGATAATGTCCATAAGCCGCGCATGCAAAAGCTTAGCGTGAGACAGGAAAGCGCCAGCACCGATACCGTACGTCATTGATATATGACGTTTCAAGATGGCGACAAGTAATGCCGAGTGTACGGAGCGCCCGAGAGGTAAGGATTTTCGTCCGTTTCTACGTTCTAGACTAATTTTACATTTCCGTATGATGTGTATTCTGCGAGGAATCGGGATAAGAACTAGTATGCCAAGTAATTTTTATCGCTTTCAATTTTCTGCGAACAGTTCGTGAATAATGGCCGCTACTCCGACAGATCGGACCTAAACACCATACAAATGAATGGCGCGCAGAATGCATGCAGTGTAGCCGGATCGGAGTGGGGGGCTTCATCAAGTTCAGAGCTTTGCATTCTCTAATTCAGGGACCTTTCAGTTTATTTTATTTGAGAATTATCAGGGTTCTATCGATGTAGTCTGGTAATGATAGGTTATACTTAATGAAATTGCATATTAATATCGTGGACACAGCATCAATTATTCATTGCATAATTATAATCGCCAATACTACATAAATATCATGAAAAACATTCCATATTTTGATGTATTTTTAGGCAGAGTAAGTGAATGTTATCTTTTATATCGGGTCTAATTTCTGTGATATGCATATCCTAAATGCTCAAAAAATAAAAAGAAAAAAGAAAATTAGAAAATGGTTAAATTTAAAATCAAAATTGATAATACTAGTAAATTATATAGTGTGTTTGCCATTGTTTTCTTTGTACTAATATTTCATGTGCTTTGAATTTTTTTCCTTTAATATTGTAATGGATATTATGTTATTGTCAGGAAATAAGAAAAATAATGGGCAGTTAAAAATGTATTAGGCAGTTATATTTGGATTTATATATTGGTAACATATGTTGTAATATGTACTTTGATATATGTTAGCACACAAACATAGAAAAACATTACATCTTAAAAACATCATTTTATTGATAAAATATCAAAATCAGGGTTCATGTGTATATATATTGCAGAGAGTAATTTCCTGAAAGGAATATGTGTCATCAAAAACTCATTTAGAACATGCAGAATTTACGTACATGCATTTGTGTATGTCATAAAGTAGATATACTTTGTAATTGTCATAGAAAATCACAAAATGTCACTTTATTTAATTTTCAGATGCTTTGGAGCTATTTCAAGCCATGGAACAAGGCCTTGATGAGGAGAAATTATCAGTATACAATAGCGATCCCCAAGAGCCCACTTCATGTGCTGTGGCAGCAGTGACACCAGCCTATGAAACAGACCTAGGTGAATCATCTGTAGGGGAGGAAACTGAGTCACAGGTAGCTGACCTACCTGGCACACAAATGGAGCTTGCCACAGAGCCAGCTGCTGTATCCAATAACCAACCACTGGAGTGTGAAGTATGCTCAAAGACATTCAAATCAAGTGTGGACTAAGAAAACATTACAGGAAGCACTCTGGCCAATACCCATATGTATGTGACTGTGGGAAAGGGTTTTCAGAGAGACGAAAAATGAGGGAACATAAATGTAAACATACTGGAAAAGGCTTGAAGAAATGCAAGTTCTGTGGTTTTGAACCCCGTACATATCGTGGCATGAAATGGCATGGACAGTCACACAGTCCGAACAAATATACTTGTGAGGAGTGTTCCAAAGTCCTAAATTCAAAAATGTCTTTAAAACAACACATGAAGGCAAATCATGAGGCAAACTTCACCTGTTCGATATGTGACAAACCATTTGGTTTGAAGTCCAGGTACAATGCACATCTTAAAGTGCACACTCAAGACAAACCCTTCAAATGCACTACATGTGGATACTCTACAAAGAGAGAATGTGATCTGACTAGGCATATTTCATTTGTACATGAGGGAAAACGGCCACATATTTGTCCCTTATGTGGAGCAGGTTTTACAACTGCTAGCAGTCTGAAAAGACACGAGTCTCGTAAATTCAGTTGTAGAGATGAAAAGTCAGAGATTTGGTCTGATGTAGATTAAATGTTCCAATAATTAGGTCCCATCCTTTTTCTCTTCTTCATCAACCCTCATATCTCCAGCAAACACCACCTCAACCTATGTAAAGGTAGAGTTATGTGAGGCATGTGCTCTGAATTTTTTTACATGAAGTGTTGAGAGTTGACAGTGTTGTTATTTCAGTTTGTATAAATTTTAGATTTCGTGTGTTCATTTTTTAAATGTTTATAACCATATTACTCAGCTGTTATGCAAGTTATTAAGTTTGAGTTTCCTTCAACTTCCAATAGCTATATTTTTTGAAAATGTGCTGGTTTCCAATACCACATGTAAATTTACATTTTATGGCCAAATTAGAATATGACTGGTACAGGTCAGCACACAATTCATCTTAATACCTTGTTTTTTTGTAAAATAGTCACTTTTACACGAACGTTGTTTTAATGACCTTACTGTCTAATGGGGCAGAATATTGTGTCCATGTTTATGTAAAGATAGTTCATCATCTGTTACGCATGTGTGAGATTACTATTGTTCCACGTGTTTAGAAAAAAAAGGAAAATACGCAACATTCTAAGCGAAGGTGTGCTGGTTTGTGTGGATGTGTGGGGCCCACAAGCGTCATGCGCATCAGACGATCACCAATCATTAATCTTCTTACAGTTCATCAATTCGTAAATTTGATGCTAAGATAGATTTAAATGTTGACATACTTGTGAAGTACTTTCTTACGTGTATATTTACATTAAGTTGATGTAAAACTGCATGAAATTCCTACTAAAGTTCCCTCAAAAAACTTGCAAGGTGGCAATTTTCACAGGTACCAGCTGCAGTTGACACAGACTTTGTGTAGCCACTTATCATAGACAACTATCAGATCTGTTACAAGTTCATGCATTTTTATAGGAATTTCATATAATTACTGTATTCTTGTAGTAATGAAAGTAATTACTCAAGTGTGTCAACATTTACAGGTATCTCAGCTTCAAATTAATGGATTGCTTTACAGTAAATAAATCTGATTGCCTTCTAAACTGTATGGCTTCAAACATTGTATGCAGTTTCTGCGCATAAACGGCAGCAGTAACTTTGTGAAAGCTTATTTGCCAGTATGGCGACAATGCCTGGCACCAAGAATGGTGTACCAAACTGCTGTGATCTTGAAACAGATTTCGCTAAGATCTGTGGCGAAGTGGTTGTGCGTTATGACCCAAACAGGTGTGTATGAATTAACACTGCAAAATGCAATACATTGTTACTGTTAAAGAACGTGCAATATTATATGTTGACTTATGTGTGTGACAAGGGAAATTGAATGTAAACTACATATCTGTTAGCGGTGTGACACAGATGAAAGTTAGACAAAGATAAACATAAAGACAATCTTCAAAGATCTGTTACAATTTGCGGTAATAATTCACCCCATTAAACAATTTTAGTACAGCCTGAACTAATTATATTTCTTACATATGTACTGCCGTACATGTGCACTAGTGCTCACACGTAAAATCGGTATTTTCCCTGCAGTGAAAATACCGAAAACATTATTACACAGTTGTATGCAAATGAGTTCTCACACCAGAACTATTCAGTGCGTTCGATCGTACTATTTACGGTAAGCATGAACTTGCAGCAATTCTTTGGCAAATGTTTCGTGTTCTTAGGTAAAATCACTTGTAAGCATTTAATGTCAAGTTTACAATTACACAGGACAGTTTTGCTTGATCATTTTCAGTCCATTTTTCCCAAACTGAACGCGCACGATCGGAGCGACATGGGTGTCGTTTTTGAACGCTATATTGGAACACCTGTTCCACGCGACATTGCATATAAAAATGACGTGATATAATTTCGATAAATTTCGTATATTTTTCGTCATTGTTGTAAAACATATGTAATAAAAACAGAACCCCACGTCACGATACTGCAAGAGTGGACTACCGCTGGCATTGCACTCGTGATTGGGTTGTTTCCTGCTGCACTTCACTCGCTAATGCTCGTGAAGTACTGCCACAGGATACAACCAAATCACTCGCGCAATACCAGCGGTACACCACTCTTGCACTAATGCGTCGTGGGGTTCTATTATAGTGTGGTACTAACCACATTCTCTCCAGATTGCTTTATATCTACCAAGAAAAAAGCAGCAGAACTCTACTTCAAAGCCACATGTTATAATTCTTTTTTAATCTTTGAACTTCATAATTTACTCTAAGAAAACTGATAGTAATTATTGTTTTCAATATATTGTTTTTAGGGGCTTTCCTATAAGGTTGACATCTTCAGCCATGTATCCTCATCAGCAGTTAGAAATGAAGAGTGAAGCAAAGTATGAACCAATGACACCACCTACTTTTATTTCTGAAATATCTGTAACTGTAAGTAATCAAAAGGCCATCGTGTGAATTGTACTAAACAACTTGTTTATATGTATCTTGTTTTTCTTACTTGTTATTATTATTGGTCAGACAGAGTCTGAAAAAGGAGCTTTCAGATTGAGCTACCAATATATTTGTCCAAGAGAGTCATGTCATGTGTCAGATGATTTTGTGGATAATTTCCTTCAAAATTATTACGCGTCATCTTTATTCATCTTGTTGGCCAACCCGTCATCTTGTTTTAAAAGTATGCATAATGTAAATTTAGAGTAAAACATTAATTCTATTTGGTTGTAATGTCTGTAACCATGTCCTCTCTGTATCTTACCTAGGACCATCCATTTGACAGCCCAGACAGGTGCAGAACAGCAAGAAGAAAACCGAAGGGGTTATCAGGACCACATGAACCAGCCCGAGGAGTCACTGGTGTGCGCACCTATCACAAAGTGAATGAGGGACGACTGAGTGCCCTTACCCGTATGGGTAAAAGCAATACAATAGAGCCACAAACATGAGTTTGGACAATTGCATCGTACTTATCAACGATGTCATTAATATCTGTAATTTTGTGCAGGAAAGAACTCTCTTACCCTGAAGAATCTTATCTGATCTGATTTTTACCACAGCTTAACTTATGAGTTCAGTCGTGCTATTGGGATAGTATTGCGACACTCTGTATGTCTGTTTGTGTGTGTGTGTCCTTGGACATCACCTTGAAACATTTCCTATGGAAGGGAAAATGGGCCTGCCATGCTGCTTGGCCAAGTTGCACCCAGAGATGGGTTGATGTAAGTGTGCGAAATTTAAAGTGATCAGGTTAAGTGTGTGGATTTTGGGACAAAAGTTGACAAACGTCCCTCATTCACTTTGTGAAAAAAACACTCTAATATGTATTCTTGGAAAGCACAAATATGCATGGCAGTATATTTATTATCTGTCTTCCTTGGCATACCTAACTGAACTAGTCATCTCTTCATGACACATTAAACCTGTAGAAATCAAATTTAGTTTCATCACAAAAGGCATTCTGTCAATAAAAGTTCATACACATGTGTGATGTATTTGTTTATGGTTTTCTGCCAAATTCATTAACTCTTCCTTATCATTACATAGTAATAAACAACACCTGCCTAAATTCATTCTGCATCTTTCAGTTGCTGATATTCCAGGATTATCCATTGACTCAAACCATTGTCTGATAGCATGACACATATTTGCTGAAGCTGTGTAGCCCTTTTTCTGCAATTCTGCCTCAACTTCAGATGAAAATGTGATTAATGAAAAGTCAGTACTCTGCATGTCGAGGCTATCTTCCATCATACCAAGTTTTAAACTTGTTTTATTTTCTTTGGCAACATCTAGGAAATCACTCTTTCTCGCTGAACCTATATTTCGCTTACAAAGCGCAGACCTATGTCTTGTAAGGAGATGGTGGGGATCGATCTTTCTGACAAAGAGTTCATTACGATCTTTGGAGTACTCTGGTATGTAAAACCAGTTTATAGGTTTGTTACCGTTGACTTCAGGGATAACCATATCATGTTTAATTCTTGAATCCTTTCGCCATTCAGCTACCCGTGATGGGAATTTCCAATTTGCATAGGACACAGACAATGCTAGTTTTGGATAATTTTTGCCATTTAACACCTTTAAGCAGAGCTGAGACAGTTTAATTGGTGAAAACTTCTTTGTAGTGTGTATTACAGGAACCTCTCCTGATAGGTCGAACATGCTCTTCAATCGTGTTATTAAGTCCTCTTTGCAGCCAGATAATGTGACCTGATAATGTTTTTTGTCTCTCAGGTACCTCAAAACTATCTTCAATTCTGGAACTGTCAACTTAGCTAGATTGCTGCAGCTCAGTAAACATTCTTGGAGGTACTCAGCATTTTTGTCACACCATTTATTGGTTTGATCCCTTAGCATTGATAACATGTTGCGAATGTCACCAGATTCAAGTATGCAGTTACTGTTAGAATTTGCACTACTAGCCGTTTCAATATTGTCTCCGTTGTCCACGTTATCATTATCCACATCTACATCCTCCCCTTGTAAATTACTATTTTCTACTGTAGCATCATCAATTACTTCTGATGTGTCTTCATTCATAATACTGTCATTCAGCTGTTGCATGTTTTCTACTTGTGTCCATGTTTCATGTTCTATTGATATGACATTTTCAGGAAGATCTTCTACTATTTGATGTATCACATTTTCACCATTTTCTTGGCATTCCATACTGTTTTCAACAGGTTGCTTTTTTTTTAAGAACTTGAATGCTGTTTGAGGGAGGGTTACATTAGTTTTGTGTCCAAGATTCACAGTGTAAACTCCTCTGCCAATTGTCTGATAGGTGACATCACTTACTTCAGAGACACAGTTTGCAGTTTTCATTTCTGCCAAAAGCTGGGGTTTTGTCATAGCACAAACCTCCTTCCAGAACAGTTTCTGTAGCTGTAAGATTGTCTGTGGCTTTCCATCCTTACTGGTCTGCAATAATGGTGCATACTGGCCATCAAAACTCTGAACTGGACAGTGCACTCCTTTCTCATGACAATAACTGAGGACATCTTCCAGAATGTTCCTAACAACACTGCTTGGTAGACTGTAGCCTTTTAGGAAGTAACATATTGGTGCTCCGTAGGCAATATCTGCAGACCACAGTCTATCTGTGTTACAGGCGACAAATGCTATCACTTCTGTGGCCTTCTTTCGAGACAACTGGTAATGTTGCTTCAGGTAATAAATGACCTCATCCAAGGTATAAGGAATATTCAATGATGACATTGATTCGGAGTCTATGTCAACAGTAACATTTTCATGGTAAATACAGGTCACATAAGGATCTGATTCAGTAACTTTAATAACACCATTTTCATCATTAGAATCACCATACAAACAGGAGTGCACAGATGATACTTCAACGATAACTTGGCAAGTTTTGGGAATATTGACTCTGATCATTTTATTTATGGCTTTTGCTGTGGAGGAGAGTCTTGATGGACATCTTGTATTATCACCTCCATAGACAGCATTCAATTCTTGCTCTACGAGTGCCCACACTTGTTCATCTCGTTCAACTCTGAATACTTTTGTGGTTTCTTCCGTCCACACACAAAACATACACCACTGGAGATTAGGTGTGCTTCTAATATGTGCTTGGACTTGCAGGTAATAACGTGGAGGTATCATGTTTGGTATCCATCCATTTTTGGGACATTTACATTCCACTCCAGCCTCATCACTGTGGGTTACATTATTGTATAGGTAGCCATCAGGTGATACAATTATGTCCACATTGCCCACCCGAACTTTAAATGCTCCTACCTCTAGTAAGCAACATTCAGGGTAAAATACAGGAATAACTTTGCTTACTATGGTGCTCAGTGCACATATCTCGTGTTTCGTACCCCAATCCATGGCTTCTTGGACATTTGATGGTGTTGCTGGCCTATCAAAGCCCAGAACTGTTTGTTGGTAGTGTTCTTTCTGGGCTTTTAGGCCAGCACACCCAAGGGCATTGTACAAAGTGCTGGCGGTCACCTTTACCTCGTTTCTGGCCTTGAACCAAAAGGTTGATCTTTGCTTGACAAATCGAAGGCCCATATTTATTATCTCCTTTGAAAACTGCTCTAGCAGTGGCACTTCAGACCTTGACAATAAGTCAATATCCTGTAATGAATGGTATCGCCAATACTCAGAGATATTTACTACTGACAAATTTGGCAATGAGCCTTGGCCTTTTATCATCTTGACACAAATCTCAGCAAGCTCTTCTCTTAATCTATCACCAGTTGCATCAAGTTCCTTCAGCTCAATTATATTAGCTGTCACCAAACTTATCGGATACTGATACTTAGATGAAGTAGCAGAAGAGTCTTGAGCTGCACGAGACTTTAACTTCTCCAATGCATATGTCTTCTTTCCCAAAGTTTCACGAGTAAGGGCTTTCTTTACTGTAAGGTGTGTCAGCAGCTTTCTCAATTTATCGAGAATAGATTTCATTTGGTCCAGAGATTTGGCATTACGTTCACTACAAATAAGCTGCTTGATACTATTCACATCTTGTAGCTCTGTAACATGCACTGCCTTTTGTTCAGCGAGTGTAACTATTGTGCGGGTCGTGCGGGCTGCGGGTCACTGCGGGCCAGTGCGGGCTAGTGCGGGCCACTCCTTTCTTGACAGTTTTTAGGTTGCGGGCCAGTGTGGTTGCTGCCGGCAAATGCGGGTCACTCCTTTCTGGCCAATATTTAGGTTGCGGGTCGCT
This sequence comes from Ptychodera flava, assembly GCF_041260155.1. Taxonomy (NCBI): domain Eukaryota; kingdom Metazoa; phylum Hemichordata; class Enteropneusta; family Ptychoderidae; genus Ptychodera; species Ptychodera flava. The sequence goes on along the minus strand of NC_091928.1, from coordinate 55,603,757 downwards.
GCGGGCTACAACTTTCTGAGCAGTTTACAAGTTGTGGGTCACTGTCAGCCATTATTTTCTTACGGGTTTTCAGGTTGCTTTGGGGTACTCGAGGTTGCAAAGTGCTGGTTGCTGCGCTGCATTAAATTTTTGTATAATTTCTGACATTTTCAAATGCCTTATCTAATATCTCAATAAAAATAGGGAAACCAGTTGCACTTGTCTTTCCTGAAAAGTGATATTATTCTTGTCTTTAAAGAACATTTTCACTTTAGACTGTTAACAGGTGTAGGCCACCTCAGTAAGTGATTATTTTGCATCGAAAATCAGAGTATTTTCAACACCTCTGTAATTTGAGTTCTGATGTAATTCAAACAGAAATGTTGCATGTCATCTGTACACTTTTATCAAATAATAATAAACTGATAATTTGCAGTTTAAAATATTACAAATGTGTTGAAGAGAAAACAGGCTTGGCACAGGAAACATTAAAGCATGCAAATCAAGAGAAATTGTGGGTAATGTACTGTACTGTATGGAAATCCGGTCACGACATGCGACATGCGACCTGAGTAATAAAATAAAAGTCTTACTCCTCTCATGCATGAGGTCGTTGGTGGCGCACTCAGACCTGCATTCTCGATCAACGGTGAAACCCGGAAGTGTAATTATCGGCAAAGATGTTGTATTTTTCGTGGTATCCACGAAAGGAAATATGACCTTAAGGAACTAGGTGTTTCTCATGGTTCATTTTATTTCAAGAAACAATTTACACGAAGATAAGTCTCATTTCTATCGTTTTCGGGCGACCAGCAAATCGACCCGCACTTTGACCCGCAATTTGATCCGTCGACCCGCAAAATAACGATACTGTTGTTCAGCAGGAGTCAAACCATCCACTTCATTTTCTCTTCCAAGCAGATTAATGTCACCTTTGTCACCTCTTAATCCTGGAGATACTTTCTTACCATCAAATGCAATACAAATACTTGTATCTTTATTGGCAGCAGCAATCTTGTCAACAACCTGGTGGCAGATACCAGGGGCAATAACGTTTGGCCATTCACCTTCATATGGGTCAAACATCTTTAAAACACCCTCATTAGGTATGGAAAATATTATATTGGCTTCAGCACCAGCAAAACTACCCCTGTCACTTTTACCAAGTAGAAGGGATCCAGCATGTTTCCATCCACTCAGAAACCGTAGGGGAGCTGCGCCAAATTTATTGAGGAAGGTCTTCCAAAACAATTTTGAAAGAAAGCTATACCGCATCTCTGTCAAGGACGTTGCATTCAAGGCCTTCAGCGTATCAATAAATATTGCATAGGTGAGACTGTCTGCTTGTAACTGGCCATTCGAAAGTGATATCAATAACTCCTTCAAAATATCACCTGTTACACACGTTTGTAAGACTTTTGTATATTCTGGCATTATCTTCTCAATGACTTCAGTAATGTTGTTACCATCTTCAGTTTCTTTATCAGAATCTACAACTTCATCTTTTCTACTGCTGACAGTATCAGGACCTGCCAAAGATGTCTGTATTTTTCTTGAAGGTCAAGTCTCCTTCAGATTCAACAGAGGGTGAAGTTTCAACTTGAACATCTTTGCCAACTATATAAGTATCTCTATTATGCAGTGTATCATCAGGTACATTTAACTCATTGTTAGACTTTGTATCATGAATCTTGGTGAGACCAAATCCACATTTGTCACAGACCTGTCCATCACCAATATGGGAATGAGTGTGGCTACGATTAATGCCACTGTCTGACTTATTTTCTCCATATGATCCACACCGGTGGCAAAGTTCATACGCTACAAGGACAGAGTGATTACAGGTCGAACCATTACCCCCCATTGTATTTGGCAATCTATTGATATTTCCACAGCTGAAACACAGTATCCCATAAATATTATCAACCTCATTCACTTCTGGTAGCTTTATAGATGTATTACACCACTTGCATGTTATGTCAGACGAGCCCAGACTTGTATTTTCCTGATTTGCCTCTCTTCTTGTTGCATTTTCTCCTTTACTTGGTGTACTGTGGAATAATGGTGGTGGTAACTCCAAGGACTCATCACCTGTGAATATATTTGAGAATGAATCTATTTAAGTTTCACAAACTTTGGTTATCCTTTTAATCAAAATTAATGTCAGAGAATATAAAGTACATGTACTATAATATTATGAGGCATGACCACACAATATAAAAGTGCAGTGAGAATTGTATGGCATTAATATCTGAAAAAAAATAGTGTCATCACATTCTGCATGTAGCTCCAATTTGTTACTTGTGGTGTATATTGCCGTTGCCTAAATATCAAGATTGATCTGTGGACAACATCATAGTCTTAAGTTACATATATACCCTTTTAGCCAAGTTTATACAGTGTAATATACTTTCTTAAAGCATGGTGGTTGTCAGTTACTAGGCATGTGTGTGTGTGCTTGAGTTCAACCGAATGGATATCTTTTGCATAGCTACATATATACAACACAATGTTTCTTCACTTTGTTCAAGATGGCTGGCATAATAAGAAGACCTTTGGACAGAGATAAGTGCATGGGTGGAGACCAAACAAAGTTGCACTTACTTGTAGATATGGGCATGACAATTGGAAGACAATGAAATTATTTTGAAAATTTTCTACCAAAATAATTGTGTGTGATTTTTACACCTCAAACTTACACATATTGTAAAGTTTCAAATTATGATAAATGCTATGACATAATGTTATTTACCTCCATCGACAGGCTCAGCTACATCAGTTGTGTGTGCAATGTTTCCCTCTCCACTTCTTTTTTTTTCCCTTTCCTATCTAGGGTCAAAAATAATCTTGAGCGCTTTCTCTTTGGTGGCATTATCAAATATTGATGATGATGCAGTTAGACAAAAATTCTGAATAAAAAATAAATATCAAAATACATTATCAAAAAAAAAAGAAATAAATCAGATAAACTTGTATAGCAATGATTAACCCTTTTCCTGCCAGACAGTAATAACTGTATCACTTCCCCATCAGCCAAGTCAGTAAAAAGCGGTATTGAGCCAAAACATGACGTATTTTCACCCACTTGGCTTGGTATGTTATAGCATCTTTTGTCCAAAAAAAATCAACTTTACAGTATTATGTTTTCAACAGCCTTCAAATGTACAGTATTATGTTAAAATACATCATATGGAATACGTTGTGTTTCATTAATTTTAACCATCTTGACCTGGTGGTGAAATACGGACTTGGCAGGAAAAGGGTTAAGGAACTAAGTTCTTACTGCAGACTTTTTTATGGTTGTAACACAAGTGGAATAAATGTCAATAATTATTGAATGACCACGGAAGGTTTAATAGAATGAACGCCAAACTCACTCACTTGAAACTGACATGACAATTCGCTGATTACTGTAATGTTTGAATTGTCACTTGACAATGCAACTTGATACATATTTTGATATCCATAAAAGTAAACGAGGTTTCGTAGTTTACGAAAATCTACATATAACTAGTCCTGCTTATACAATATGAACGTACGACACTCAATGTGCAACGATTAGTCGGATCACTACACAGACCTGCATGCATTCTGCACGCCATTCACTTGTATGGTGTTATGTCTTATCTGTCGGAGTAGCGGCCATTATTCACGAACTCTTTGCAAAATAATTGAAAGCGATAAAAATTACTTGGCATACTAGTTCTTATCCCGATTCCCCGCAGAATACATATCATACGGAAATGTAAAATTAGTCTAGAACGTAGAAACGGACGAAAATCCTTACCTCTCGGGCGCTCCGTACACTCGGCATTACTTGTCGCCATCTTGAAACATCATATATCAATGACGTACGGTATCGTGCTGGCGCTTTCCTGTCTCGCGGCTAAGCTTTTGCATGCTCGGCTTATGGACATTATCACACCGCTTGAGTTTCTATTGCGCGGTTTGGCTTGTTGTTTCATCTCTAGGCTTTCTTACCTACCCCTGCAAGTGCTACACCCTTCATATTTGGTATGATGGGAGACCTTATGACATCACATCCTGTACCTTATTAATTATGTGCATATCTAATTATGAGCCAGCAAATAGAGCTAGAGGTCTGATTTTTGGTATATAGGGATAACTTAGCAATACAATTTTTTTGACAAAATGTCATGTGACCCCAATGACCTTTGACCTCAAATATACATATATGGCCATAACTAAGTAACCCCAAGTGCTACACCCTTCATATTTGGTATGATGGGAGACCTTATGACACCACATCCTGTACCTCATTAATTATGCGCATATCTAATTTTGAGCGCGCCAATAGAGCTAGAGGTCTGATTTTTGGTATATAGGGATAACTTAGCAATACAATTTTTTTGACAAAATGTCACGTGACCTCGGTGACCTTTGACCTCAAATATACATATTTGTCCATAACTCAGTAACCACAAGTGCTACAGCCTTCATGTATGGTATGATGAAACACCTTATGACGCCACATATTGTACCTCATTAATTATGCGCATATCTCATTCTGAGCGAGCCAATAGAGCTAGAGGTCTGATTTTTGGTATATGGGGATAACTTAGCAATACAATTTTTTTGACAAAATGTCACGTGACCTCGGTGACCTTTGACCTCAAATATACATATTTGTCTATAACTCAGTAACCACAAGTGCTACAGCCTTCATGTATGGTATGATGAAACACCTTAGGGACGATTCAGAATTTACTTCCAGGGGGAGGGTGGAGGATTTTCTATTTTCTCGGTGATTTTTTTCCATGGCCCCCCTAGTAAATTATAGAAAAAATCTATGCCCCCCCCCTCATCTTTCCTGTTTTTTTTTCCATGGCCCCCCCTAATATATACATGCATGCTTATACGGTACATTATAGACATATCTAGTCTAACAAGTTGCAGGAACTGTAGGGCCTAGTGGACATTAATCGATGATATAACAAATCATTTCAGGGTTATGTGACTATAAAAAGAATGATTTGCAGGGACTGCAAGTTGCACACTTTTGGAAAGGGTAGCAATAAACTATCTGGTTGTAAATTTCTGAAGAAAAGTTAATTACTAAATATGAATACTTTTTCGTTATGTCTCACTGATACATATGATGCACACAAAGACAAGCAAAGATGTCAGTTAGAAATGGTGAACAGAAAATCAGAGGAGCAGATAATTGGCAAAGTGATATATATCTTGAAGTTTAATGGTACATCTCATTTGCAGATATCCAGATATTTCTGGAAAGTGAGATGTACATGTACATGCACACGTTCAGCATACATTTTCATTTGATGATGCTGAATATTTGCAGACTCACGGTGAAAGTTTTAAACATTAGGTATTAAAATTGGTGAAAGCCAACTTGTTTTTAATTTTCTCTTTTTTTCTAATTTTGGTTGTCATAAAACCAAGTTGCTGCCACTGAAAGCAACAATGCTGAGGAATAATTTAGAACATTTCTTGAACAAAACACCTTATCCAAAACATGAATTCACATGTTATTCTGCTCATTCCATTCACAATCCAATGTTCATATTAAAATGCAGATAACCCTATGTAAGTCAAAATTCACATTTTGTCAGCAGTATTTTTCAAAATTGACAGAGCATTCATATTTCAAATTTTTTTTAACAAACTTTAATTTTAGAATAGTCATGATGCGCATGTTTTCAGATGACACGAAACAATACATGTTAATTTGTTTTTTTGCCTTTTCTGCCAGCCGCCACTGTGAAATCTTTGATTATACATATCAGAATGAATGGGACACAAAAGTATTAGCATCAATACACAATGTGTAAGCCTATCCACATTTCTCCTAGCCTCATACACACTGAGATCACTTCTTGGACTACAGCAAATTTCTGTGTACACAATATTTCAACAATCCGACACCATAGCATTGGTGCAGTGCCACATGATCTTCTGGATGCACATACAGGATTATTGGAAAATCAACCCTTTTGTAAATTTTTCACCATATATTTTTGACAGTAATACATAATATTTTTATTTTCAACATTAAAACCTATTCGTTGAAAAGCACCTTGAAGATGAGACGGTCATAAATTTATTTTCAAAAAAGTTTATAGTAGATGTAAGCACTGTAAAAAGTTATGTAGAACATTTAAAAAATTTAGAAAGGGTAAAATTGATGAGAATGAAACATAGAAAAAAGGAGCAGAAAAGAAGAGTAGCAGTAGCAGTAGTTTACTCAAAGGATGAAGTGGGTGTATATTTGGGGTAAAAAACCTCAATTTTTGTATTAATGATAAAAATTAATTTAAGTCGAAAACTAGACAGTATTTTCTGAAATGTAACATTTCACTTGAAAGGATAGTATTCATGTAGAAAAAAACAACTATTTTACTTGGCATTATCCATCTTCATTTTAAAATTGTAGGGGTTTAAAGACTGACACTCTAATAATTGATTAAAATCATGATCAGCAAAATTAAAATGCCTCTTATTCAAAATGCCTCTTATTAAAAATGTAAGAGCTTTATTGCTTAACAAAACCAATTGATAGTTGTTGTGTTATATAGCATTTAAAAAATATAATGTGAAATTTCGGAAATTTGACCCAGCCGGAGTGGAGTTAAATTCGTTGGAAATTTTGAAATTGGGAGGCAAAAGAAGCCAAGAAATCAGGTGATTTGCATACATTTGCATAAATTAACACTTCTTTATCATGCAACTTTCAACTGCTTTACAAGCTACAAGGTAAACCCAACCTTAAAAAGACATTTGCTGTAATTTTTAGCATTTGTTCAATGTTCATCCCTGTGTATCACCATTTGTTTGTTATTCTATCACTACATAGAACACCCAATACTGTATTTAGCAACATACCAGTGTGAACATAAATGACCATTGTTATTGTTGATAAATGAATTCTAGTCTGGACTTGATCTGAGATCTCTTTTCAACAAAAACAACCCTGACTGTTCACTGTATGGTTTGTATTGACACACTAAATACTGGACATTTCATAACGCTTCAGGGAGGAGAACAAGATACTGCAGTAGATGCATAAAACAAACCACTGTGAATATTACCGAATTTGGCAGCTAAAGGAGTTTAGCTAAACATGTTGAGTTTATCTGTCACCCAGGTAGCGTCTACGGTGCTCTTTTGTAGAGATCAGAAATTCTGGGCAAATATTGAATTGATTTTTTTCCTTGGCCCCCCCTAAAAGATTGTGGTATTTTTGTCTGGCCCCCCATAAATTTTCTTGGGAAAAATGGGTGGCCCCCCCTGAAAATCCTCCACCCCCCCCCTGGAAGTAAATTCTGAATCGTCCCTTATGACGCCACATATTGTACCTCATTAATTATGCGCATATCTAATTTTGAGCGCGCCAATAGAGCTAGAGGTCTGATTTTTGTTATATAGGGATAACTTAGCAATACAATTTTTTTGACAAAATGTCACGTGACCTCGGTGACCTTTGACCTCAAATATACATATTTGTCCATAACTCAGTAACCACAAGTGCTACAGCCTTCATGTATGGTATGATGAAACCTTATGACGCCACATATTGTAGCTCATTAATTATGCGCATATCAAATTTTGAGCGAGCCAATAGAGCTAGAGGTCTGATTTTTGGTATATAGGGATAACTTAGCAATACAATTTTTTTGACAAAATGTCACGTGACCTCGGTGACCTTTGACCTCCAATATACATATTTTTCCATAACTTGGTAACCACAAGTGCTACACCCTTCATGTTTGGTATGATGGGACACGTTATGACGCCACATATTGTACCTCAATAATTATGCGCATATCTCATTCTGAGCGAGCCAATAGAGCTAGATGTCTGATTTTTGGTATATAGGGATAACTATAGGAGAGAAATTTTTTGACCAAATGTCATGTGACGTCGATGACCTTTTACCTAAAATATATGTTTATGTCAATAAATAAGTAACCACAAGTGCTATGTCCTTTGTATTTAGTAGGATGGGAGACCTTATGACAGCACACGCTTTACCTCATGAATTATGTACACATCTAATTCTGGGCAAGCGAATAGAGCTAGAGATCTGATTTTTTGGCATATAGGGATTAATTAGGAATATAATTTTTTTTTTCAAAATGTCATGTGACCTCGATGACCTTTGACCTTGATTATACATATATATGCATATTTCAGTAACCACAAGTTCTATACCCTCCAATTTTGATAGGATATTAGACCTTAAGATGTCACATCTTGTACCTCATTTATAATGCGCATATGTATTTCTTGGCTGGCCAATACTGCTAGAGGTCTGATCTTTTTTCCCGATTTAGAACCGTAACTTAGACATGCCTCATGTGTTTCTAATTGGGAACAACGACATAGACCTATATGCCCATAGATCTCAACATATACACTCCAATGATACTTCTTAATGACCACATTTTCCTGCCCCATCAAGACTAGTACTCCTATTACAAGTGGGGACTATGTCATTGTAAATGACTTGTTGAGTTAATGGTTGTATAACAGTATTCGATATATCTAATTCTGTATTTTTTCCATTTTATATTCTGAATAATTACATTAAACATATTTCACTGTCTCCAGTACATTTCATTTAAGTATTTTCACTTCATGCACTTTATCCCTTTCACACATGTTCAAATATCTGACCAGAGAACAAACACTAAATAGTCCAGGATGGGAGCTACAGTGTCATTGACGCTATTTTTACTTCAGCCAATTCCTAATTTGCATATTAAATGAATTTTCATACTTAGGGATATTCATCTGAATTGACTTGATCAAAATTGATGTAACTTGCTATGTACATTTCAGACACTGTAATACAATATTATTGAAAGTCATTAAGCATTTTCTCTTCAGCCAATTCCTAATTTGCATATTTAATGAACTTTCCTAATTAGAGATATATATCTGAATTGACTTGACCAAAGTTGACAAAACTTGCTACATATATTGCAGATACCATGATACAACATTATTGACAATCATTAAGCATTTTTACTTGAGTCAATTCCTAATTTACATATTTAATGAACTTTGCTTATTAGGGATATATACTGGGATTTACTTGATCAAAGTTGGCAGAACATGACAATATTGATGATTATACCTGGTTAAAACAATATCGAAAGTCATTTCACATTTTCATGTCAGCTAATTTACAATTTGCATATCTAATGAGATTTCACAGCTCGGCATATATGGCTTGAAGGACTTGGCCAACGGTAATTACACTTGCTATATAAATGACAGCAGTCAAAGAACTTTAATATTTTTATTTCAGCTAATTACATATTTGTATACTTCATGACCTTTGAGAATTAATCAGCGGTGATTATTGTTCATTATGTTGATCATAATACTTTCAATGAAGTTGCAAACATGTGGCAAAGGTTCAAATGTACACATAACTGTATGAAACACGTGAGCATTTTCAGTTCATATCTGGTCTGACACGGTGATAGGTACAAAATATTATGCTATTCACGATAGTTACACAACATAGCTTGCATTTTGTTCACAGTAGAACTGAGTTTTACATGTAAGATAACTTTCTCGTAAACTGTAAATTCTGGCTTCTGGCAGCTCAAACGTCGCAATACTACATTTTTTGATATGATATGGAGTGATTTGCACACATGCAGTGACAGTCGATATATTCATAGTATGAGAGTCTACTGTACATTAAAGCATAAGCTTAGTGATGTTGACAACTACATGCATGCCAGTGCACGGTTCAAAGTAGCCAGGAGGAAATTCTAATGGTTTTTAGTGGAAATATAGGTATTAAACGACAGTGAAACAAACAACATTAGTTATCGTGACCTTGCTAAAGTGCAATCTCGGATCATGTATGATCTGATGATCATGCCAAATTACCATGTCGGATTATGCCGTGATTCTGAAGTGCGCGTACTTCCTTAGTAAATCGGTCAACATAAGCACACACTTTAGCGATCGAAGTCAAAAATGATGTCAAAATCAATGCACAACTGTCGAAATTACCCAAAATAAGCAACAGAAAACTAAAAGTTATCGCTGTGTCGAAAGGACAGTACATCAACATAAAACGACGCTAGTTTGTTATGACATGGAGGCCGGAGGTAGAAGGACAGAGCATTCCCTCGCTCTCACCCAGCTATTAGTACGGGCCGCCGATTCGCCGTTACTGGGGAGTACCGAGTACGGAGGCCATCATTCTTCAGTCTATCGAAGGAGCGTTTCGTGCCAAAAAATACATGACAGCAACAAAAGTACCATCACTGTGAACTTCATATTTACAAAACATCATCAAATACACGCTAAAAACTTCAAAACGTCAAAATTCGCAACTGACCGAGAAACAAGATGGCGTCGGTTTGATTTTTCAAAGTCCTTGAAAAACAACGCTAACTTGTTATATGCGCATGCGCATATTAAGGGGAGACCCATTTGATTTCGGGGGGGGTATGCAGGAACTTCAGGAAGTGGGTAAGGGAACTTTTTTTTTGTTAGAGAGACAGCATTTTTTTATTTCTACAGTCAGACCTGCATCAATTTTTTTTTCAAATGGAGTAGCAGTGCAATTTTTCAAATTTAAGCCAGTGTTTCACATATCACAGGATGTTTTTATTTATTCATTTTACATTCCAACAAATGACAAACAAATGGAAAGTCTAGTATATATACAACTTTAAATTATAGAACACTTTTTTGGCAAATCAACTGTGATCAGTACTATACCTGCTTTTCTTTAAAACAGTCAATTCCTTTTAAGTTCTCAGGGGAGATGTTATCTTTTGTGGTCAGAGAAACAAGGCTCACACATTGTATTTCATTATATTTGTTGTTCCTCAATTTTCGTTGTCAACTTGTAATCTTTCTAACATATTTATATTGAGAGAATAATGTATTGGTTTTAACACTAGTTTATTGACTCCTATCTTGTGTTTTAAATTTTCACGATTTACAGAAGTCAAATAGTCCCATCTAGATATTGCCTATACCATTGAGATATTGCAACAGAAATCCTGAAATATGATTTCTTGGGTCAGAAAAGGGAAGGAAAACATCGAGTGCACCGAGGTGTAAAGTAGTGAATGCTTATATCATAAGTGCTGGAAAAAAACACATAAGAATTACTTGTGGTAAAACATTTGCATGCCTTTGGCAGCATGCCAGCAAAGAATACCGGTACATGAGAATGAAGTTTCCAAAATTTTGCTCATTTCAACAGCATTGTGACAATTCCTTTTTTATTTCTGTCTGTTATGAGAATTTTTTTTCTCAAGCCATTACAGGCTTAATTTTTTTCTTTTATTTCACCTGGTGACAATTTTTTTTCCTCAAAATCCTCCATACCCCCCCCCGAAATCAAGTGGTTCTCCCCTAAGTGAGCCCCTGACCTATACGGGCCAGTGGATTACTTCCTCAGTAGAACTGATATGCCTGCCAGTACCGGTGTTTATCGCCTACGGAGGCCATCATTCTTCAGTCGATCAAAGGCGCCTTTCGTACCAAAAATACACGACAGCCGCAAAAGTGCATCACTGTCAACTTCATAACTATAGAACATATTGAAATACACAGTGAAACGTTCACAACGTAAAAAATGTGCCCATACTGAGAAACAAGATGGCGTCCGTTTCGATTCTTCAACTCAGATTTTGTCCTACAGTTGTGCGCATGCGCAGACGGTAGCTTTAGCGAAAGTGAGTCAAAATCAAGTAAATATAAAATAAAAATGGATAAAAATATTGTTTAAAAATAGTGCAAGGCATGTATCACCAAATTTTGAACATTTCTGACGGTATTTCAACTATATGAACACCCATACCAAACATCACAATAATCAAATCAGTGGTTTTGAGGAAAAATTGAAAATAGTGGTTTTCCACAAAAAGCTAAAAAGTGACTTTAAAATGATTCAATCAAAAAAAGAAAAAAGACCGTTTGAGATACATGCCCAAGTGACCACCAGAAAAAGTTACTGAAGCGTTTTTGAGATACCTGCGTCCACAGCATACGGCCCACTATGTTGGCCATATTGGGCCGCGCCATCACATTAGTACCTTGTGCCCACAGGGCACAAAGTACTAATAATCGTTATTTCGAAATATAAATAACGCTATCTTGGTAACTTTGTCTGAAATAGTGTATTTCACTGTCAAAGTGGTGGAAAATCCACCCTGTCTGGAAACGTTCGAGTTTATTTTCATGACGTATTGGTCACATGGCGTGGCGTCAGATGTAGCTAACATGTGAGAGCAATCCCCTGAGAGCAATAGTCAACACATTGGGTACCAACTTCGAGAAGATCTCAGAAAGTTCGCTATGATGAATAGATGCGCACGGTTTTGGACTGCAAAAAACATACCTGGATTGTTTTAGTCTATATATTGGTGCTGTCAATTTGCTGTGGACCTAGAAATATTTCCATGGGAGCATGGCAGAGGGCAAATTGTAATCGACGAAATAGACGAAATGAAGGAGTAAAGAAACTGAGTAGTAAATTTAAATATTTATAAAGAAATAATTAGATACTGAAATATATAGAATGAACTAATCCGACAAACAGAAAAGAAAGGGTTAATGTTCGATGTAACGCTCGCAAGTGTATGACGGTCAGCTTCACTCGATATTAACAAGGCAAATAATGTGCAGCAGAGATAAAATGTAAGATTATTACATCTTACATCACAATAATATAGGGTTGCTTAAATGTACAATGGGTCAATTCCTGGGATATTTGAGTCTTATGTGCATTCAAGAAAATGACATTAGGCTTGTTTTCTATAAGGTCATGTGTATCTGCAGGAAATACTGTATTTTAGTAATTTACTGTTGGAGCACCACTTTATGAGTGTGGCATCCGTTTATTATTTAACCTGTTAAAACGCATAGGCATACTCCAAATCAGCGAGCAGTGATACTTCTGTACATGTCCTTAAATTAGCACATTAACACTAACCAACTTTGGTTTGAAAATACAATCATGACGAAAGTGCATAAAATTCGCAACTATTGGGGTTTTAAAGTAATGTTGATTTCCTTCCTTACTCTGCTAATATGCTGTAATTCATATTCCATTCAAATATATATATTCTTTGTGTGCTGTTTTATTGCAGATTGATTCTGCCAGTGTTCCTGTACACAAATCAGATCAAGGAATACAACCTGTCACACCACAAGTTAACTTTGTACCTCAATCAGACCACAAGACAATGCAACAATGGTGTTTCCACGCATTCTGTGCTTCTGCTTCATTCAATAGATCAGTGAATTCTATGATGCCGTCAGACAGAATCAATCTTTGAAAAAGAAGAATTTCTGTGTTTTCTATTTTTCTAATTTTTACTTTGATCACACTGTTCTCCTAAGCTATGAATTGTTATGCCATGTTGTACTGAAATGTAAAGTATCTTTCAACCATCATGTGTGTTTTTACTTCAAAATTATGTCATTAAAATCACTGAAGAAAGTTTCTATAAATTCCTGAGGAGAAATGTGGCAGGTTAACTTGCCCAAAACAAGAAAAATGAATTTCTGTGTTACAGGGCCAGTAGCTATAATTAATGATGCTTTTTCACAATGGTTTGCTTTTAATTGTCAACATGTGTAGACTGCATTGTCATTATTTAACAAGTGGACTAGAATTCAAATGTGATCAATAACAGTACATTCTAAATGTCAAGAGGCAGTGCAAGCTAAATAAAGAGTATTTCATATTGTTTTGAGAGTAGAAGTCATAAGAGACAAACAAGTTGTCTTTCTAAAGGTACTTGAACTGTATTTAACTACTTCTTACTTTGTTAAGATATTCTCCTAAACTATGATTTGCTTTAGGGAGCCTTCAGTAATTACAGAAGGTGGATTGGGGATTGAGGAGGAGGGTCACTTGTTAGAAAACTGTTCAAGGGATAGGGTCACTTTTTAAAAAACCTAACTTGGGGGATGGGTCACTTTTGGCAGAAGCTGATTTTATGACCAAAACTTTGATTGTCCTTGTGATATTCCCTGAATAGGAAATCACCAACAAAATACGTACTCATTATCCACAAGTTTCACAGGCAAAGATGCAGTGGTATCCTACATTCAACACTTTGAACAATTAAAACTGATAACAGACAAGAGACAAAAAATATGCAACAGGCAGAAAAGTGTATATCAAATATCAAATGTACATAAATGCACAGATTTTGTCAGTTTTATATTCGAAAAAATTGTGCATAGTTCTCTCATAGACTACCATGTACAGTAAATCAACTTTCAGTTAAATTCCAAAATCAAATTCTTGTAAAACCATGGACTTTAAAACCACTCTAGTTTAATCATAAATTTGTTATATGAGCCGACATAGATACTGTTGCATCAAGTGTAACACCAAGATCGCGAACTACAGGAGATGAATGAACGCTAACTCCCCCAACCCGCAGACTACAAGCACGTGGTTGACCTCCATCACTAAATTTCGACGAGATTCTAATCACCTCAGTCTTGCCATCATTCAAAGCCAACAAGTTGGCAGACATCCACTGTCTGATTTCTTCGATACAGTTCTCAATTTTAGCTGTTGGTGTGGAGACAATGGAGCAAGTAATGTACAGTTGGGAGTCGTCAGCATAGAACATGGATACTAAACTATGCTTTTCTATGATGTCCTCAAGGGTGCTGTATACAAACTAAAAAGCACAGGTCCAATGACAGATCCCTGAGGAACACTACAGTCAAGCGACTGTGCTGTTGATACCACCGACCCAACACACACCCTCACTGTCCTGTCACTTAGATAAGAAATGATCCATTGTAAAACCGTACCATCAATTCTGAACCTGCAACGTAATCTGTGTATTAAAATGTTATGGTCGATTGTGTCAAAAGCAGCATAGAGATCCAGGAGAATTAAACTGACATCACTTCGCCGATCTAGAGCACGCAGCACATCATTGTGCACTCGAAGGAGAGCAGTTTCAGTGCTGTGACCCTCGCGGTAAGCAGACTGACACTTCGCATATAAATAATTATTACATTAATATGAATTACTTTGAAGAAGTGCTGCCTTTTCAATTAATTTTGAAATGACAGTTGAATTAGAAACTGGTTATAGTTGCACGAAATATGGTGACCCTTCTCAAATGTATGAAATACCATATCTCTTCAAAAATTCTTGTGTGATAAATTGCGACTGTCACTCCAAAAACACCAGCCCTCCCCACTTTGTTTTGTCTCTATCATTACAATTGAACCAATTGTTATGTAAATTAGTTGATACTGTTTCAGTTATTTCTGGGGAGAATACCGCAGTGGTTGGGAGGGGGGGGGGCAAGTTTTAGAATGTCGGAAAAGGGGGAGGGTCACATCTTACGGTACAGGTTTGTGCGAAATTCCCCCTGCCCAACCCCCTGTAATTACTGAAGGGCTCCCTAAGCCATGTTGTACTGAAGTGTAAAGTATCATTCAATAGCGTGTTTTATCACAAAATTATGTCATCTTAATGACTGAATATAGTTTTTTGAAGACCAGAGGAGAGATGCGACAAGTTTCTGTGCCGTGTACAAGAACAATAACTTACTCTGTATGAGGGCCAGCAGCTATAACGTTTTATGATTTTTTCCCAGAAATTTTCTTATTTTAATATCAGCTATAGCTACTTACACTTCTCCCAAAGCATGTTGCAAATAAAATTTTAAGCTTTTCAAATCGTCCATACAATGTGTAGACTGAATTGTTATTATTGATAAGTCTATTTTGCCCCTGACTAAAATTCAAATTTGATCAATAATTTTGCGTTGTACATGTGTAAAGGCAGTGTAATGGCAAGCTAAATACAGGACATTTTAAGATTATGAAGGAAGTATAAAACGAACTTGAAAGTGACCTGTTAAAATGTAAAAATCATTAAAAGTTACAGCTACTGCACCAATAGAAGTCTGCAGAGACAAACACTCTCCTCTCTTAAAGGTACTGGAACTGTAATAGAAACATAAAGATGTAATTTACATGGCTTATACTTTCTCATTTAAGCTTTCATTTCATCACTGTTAGTTCATATGATGAAACTTACACATATAGCTTTGATAGAGGGCTTCATCTTACATCATTTCATAATTATATACCGCTGGTATGTCAGCCTTCAAATTTGATATGTAGCTCAAAGGGATGCTCTAAAAATGTCAGGAAACATAAGCAGAAAGTTTGTTTATTAAAATTTTGACAGTTTCTTTCATTTTTGCCTAAATTGTTCAAAAATCTCTCAAAGTGTTCATCATTTTTATCCACGATGTCAGTTTTCTTTGAATTTAATTTTGGGTGCTGTGAGGTGATTCTTTGACTATTGTTGATAGTGGATCTATGTCGACGGCTAGTTGCTTATATTGTATTTTAGATGTTACAATTATAACTGTTTTAGGATATATCAAATTTCTCATGTCTTATACTGAGGTTTAGGTGAACACTGGCTGAAAAAGTCTGCTTTTCTCTGCCTTGTCAAACGTTTTGATTATCGACACCGAGAGCTTTCACAGTATTTACACGTTTAGGCTGCGTTCACACAAAAAAAAAACCGGTTGGGGTGAGGGCTTGGGGAATTCAAAGGGGGATTCGACATTTTTTGGTAGTGAAGGGGATTTGAAAGTTTTGAACTGCTTATAGGGGAACCTGGAAATTGTTTAGTTCCCTTCTAACTTTACATTTTCCAATTCCAAGGTCTGTCAGGTAATTCAACGAAACGTGAATAACATATGAATGTCATCCAATTTTTCTAATGTTAGTTATAATTAAACAAAATTCATAACTAATTTGTCTCATTTTATGACCTTTGTCTCGAAAAAATCTAATGTATGATTTTTTTCTTAAAAAAGCAAAAAAGCTGTCTTAGCAACGAGGCAGACGCCCGAACTGTTGATATTTTTAAATATTTCTATGCAATATATCAAATAAAATTTCTTGCTGTATCCCTACAGTATGCTGGAACACACAATATTCAGTTTGTCGATAAAGCCTGTATATATAAATATATATCGATTATAATTAAATTAGAGTCCAGACTGAAAGTCATTTGTTAATGGTGCAAATGAACAGTCCACATACACAGGCAGTGCCGGCAAGCTGAATACTGGACACTTCAACATGCTGTAGGGAGTAGAACAATAGTTGTATAAACTGAATAAAAATATTGTTAAAACAAAAAGTTAATACATAGCTCTGACTCTAATGTAGTTGAAGAAGAGTTTGGATCAAACAACGCTCATGACTTTGAAATATACTTGTACATAAGATCAGACCAGAGAGCAACACATGGTGAGGAAGACCAGAAGACTTGACAGTGTCAGGGATTTTTGAATTCTGGCATACCAGAAAAATCAAATATTAACGAAAAAAGATCGGGGTCACCATGATTGATTTTCTAACTTTTCACATTTTCTCGTAAATAACAAAAAAGTAAAACTTTGAACAGTTAAGACTCTGTGCGAAAAAAATGTATGACTGAATATGGAATTATTTACTTTCTACCAAATTTGCCATAAGTACAATGAAAAATTTAGAGATTAACAAGCTTATTTTGTAGAATATTTTAACTTTCCAGTGTTGTGAATTTTTAGCAACACCTAAGTTCTAAAAGTCTCTTTCCTTTGAAAAAAATATTTTGTTAGGTAAGTGTGCGCAGATTTTCACTATGACAATTTGGCAAAATGTAGCCGGGAATTCACAATTTGCATACTCTCTCATGATCGTCATTTCGTATACTCTTCAGCAGGTGCCCTTGACCTCGCCAGAGTTGGATTATCTCAAGTCAGCTTAGATTAGTCAGCTTAGACCGATAGACCGATGCTTTAAAAAATACCGTCAAGGACACTATGTGCTCACATTCGTTTTGAATTGGTCCATTTGAGAAATATTTAAACCAGGAAAAACAAGAATGACAAAAGCAAATAAGGTCTGCAACTTAGGTACTGGAGGTCATCTTTAGGAACATGCATATCAACTTCTATAGCAATGGGAGAAGCAGATCCTAAATACATAAGCAAATGTCAACAACAAAAAACAGAGAAGGCTTGATAAAAAGAAAAGGTGGGAGTGGGCAAAAAATGCACAAGGGATCTGGTAAAAAAGTAATGCTACATCATTGATCTTCTAAACCCTACCCCCTCCTGCATATTAAATGTTCCACCCCTTGGTATTACATAAGACCAAATGACAGGAAGTACATTTACAACCTTGGAGATTTTTAATTAATGCCATGAGTGTTATCATTCTAATGTAAACAGCACTTAAGTTAGTTACAGATAGTGAAATGCCTTCCACTGTGCGTGGTGATTACAACATCTGGAATTATCCTGGATCCAAATTTCTCATCAGTTTTTGTATGTCTTACATAGAAAAGTTGCAAAAATTGGTCCAAAATGAAAAAAATCACCTCAGCTTTGTTTTCTGGATCAAATTTTCCTACAAATTGGTATCAAATATGACAAAATTATGTTCACAGCCTTCAAAATTGTCTCACAACATACCCTGGGTTAGTATAGGTCATTTAAGGTCACAAACTGAGAAAAGTACCTAAAATATACAAATTTTGGGTTTCCCAACACTTTGAGCAGAAAATTTATCTAATAACATCTTTCGGGACTTTATACCAAATTACAAAGCTATCAAACAAGGGACTTTATACCAAATTACAAAGCTATCAAACAGTAATGTTGAGATAAAGTTTTTCTTGACCAAAAATGACAATATTGTCTTAAAAATACAATTTTTTATATTTCAGGACAATTTCCACATATCTAACTATTGTCATCTCTGTATGTCTGTGTACTAAATATGAAAGCTGTCTGTCCAGGGTTTTAAAAAGGAAACACTGTCTAGATTTTTTGACCAAAAATGACAAAATTGCACAAAAATAGTAATTTTCCCAATTTTGTCATAATTTCAACAAATTAGAAGAGTAACACCCTTGCAAAGAGACAACCCAAATTTGAGAGCGATTGGGCCAGCGGTTTCAGAGAAGAATAATTTTTACTAAAAATGAGAAAAATCACCAAAAAATTCAGCAAAAATACAAAATTAAGGATATCTTCACAATATTCATAAAACTGTATAAGGTTAACTAAGGTACTTGCACACAAATTTTCAAAGCAATCAAAAAAGCGGTTCTTGAGTTATTAATTCTTAACCATTTTCACATTTTGTAAGCTCATTTGCATAATTTTGGCAATGCAGACTTAATTTGAACAAAATCCCATCTATAGCCCAGGATGCATCCACACACCAAATACCAAGCTGAAACGTGCAGTGGTTTGCGTGTTTTTGATGTTGACGGACATACTGTACATACATACATACATACATACATACATACACACATACATACAGACGCCATCGACTTCAGCCTATACGATAAACTCACATTGGTAAAACCAAATGTGAGCTAAAAACGAATCAATTTAAGAACTTGCCTTATAGGAAGGAATATCGTTCCATAAATTACTAATAATAGGTAGTGCCGAACATCTGCAAGTAGAACTTCCAAATACATGTTGATTGTGTGTCTTCCGAGGAAAAGAAAAGACCTGTCTCAGATTTGCAGTACTTTTAATATGGAGGAATAGTATCCCGACTGAACATTTTCAGCATGGATCGAGGTGTGCCTTAATTCGTCTTGTGTTTCAATAACTGTTTGTACTTCCGGATCGAGAGTCAGATATGACATGCTTGAGAAGTAACTGGGTCAGAAACAGAGTAATTTCTTATCTCTTACTATAACTGAGTGTAAACTTTATGGTATGATCGGGCAAACCTAATTCATGTGCCGCGTACCGCGTGCCGCGAGCCATGAACCACGATCCGCGTGACGCGAGCCAAAGTTCACGATGCACGATTAGCATGTTAAGCTAGAAAAAGTGCATTGTCATTCTAATTTAATTCATTGATTCATTTTCATGGATAAATCAACATTCGGGCTTCAACGCCACCTTCTAAATGCATGAACTGGTGACCGGCGAATATGTGTTTACGAATTCTACATCAATGGGCATATGCGGATAGGGACTTGAGAGAAATTGTAGTGAGGGAGGGCCAGTATTTTTCAATATCCCACTGCCCGTTAAATTGTAACATTAAAAATTGATCAATCAAATTTTGTACATTAGTTTTGTAGACCATATGGTCAGGTTGCTATATTCAAATATCTAGGTCCTAAGCCATGATAATATTAAGAAGATTTTTACAATTTTATTTTTGAGAAGTTATGACCTTTGACCTGCCCTATCTCCCTCTGCATCTAAGCTGTGGCTTATCCTACATAAGAGTCAAAGACGGCTGGTGTCTATCGCACTGTGAATGGTATGGGATACCAACCTTCGACCCTCAAACCATCCTCCACCTAACTTATTATGCACATCTAGAAATCATAGGCTATCTAACAGAGGTGGAGGTCTTAAGTTTCGTGGACGGAGATAATTATGTTGACTAAGATTTCTGCTAAAATATCAAGCAACCAGGATGATATTTGACCTAGCCAATATCGCTATAGGTCTGATTTTTGCTGGACGGCCTTCTTAGGAGGAAAGTGTACAGTAAAAATATCAAGTAACCAGGATGACCTTTGACCTAAATTTAACTTATTTGCCAGTATATTAGTGCAACAGCCTTCATATTTGGTGGGATGAGGCGTCACATTATGATTCAGTAAATATTTGTCAAATAAAATATTATTGATGTTGACTATAGAACGTACAGGGACAGCATAACAATTGGGGAGCGTCACTTTTCTCAGTATAATTTTGAAAACTTCGCCCTCCCTCCCTATAATTGTTTTCCAGTCCCTAACCGGCCAGCACATGTTGAATTTGTGAACACACATATCGATTGCAGGCCACCACTCTATTCACAACACGGCGTCTATTAAATGTGATTTAAGAGTGAAGATGAATCGATACAGTGAATTAGAGTGAAAATGCATCTATTTCTAACATGCTCAACATGCTAATCGTGCATCATGAACTTTGGCTCGCGGCACACGGATCATGGCTCATGGCACGCTGCACGTGAATTGGGCTTACCCGGTATGATCCATGTATTTTACACATGATATATACTATAGAATCTCAAACTGAGTATTGTCAAACGTGATACACATCACAATTTTCAAACCACACATGTTGAGTTGTTTGATAGATATTCCATGATCATGTAAATTGGAAACTACAAATTGATTTATTTATTAAGTTCTTTATTCATTTCTAATTAAGTATTGAGAATTCTCATATGTTTTCTGTGTTAATTTAATTTTCTATAGGTGATTATTGAACAGCTAATTATAATTTTGGATACTTTAATTTACATTTGAAATTTTATCTTGAAAGTGAAACAAAGAGCGGTCACAGATTAATATTGTGCTTGAGCATCTAGAAATTTATTTTCTGTCAAGCATTGATCAGATTCACTCATTGTCTTTTGAATCTGTATTCAGATGAGTACTGAGTGTGCACGGCAGACCAAGTATTGATCAAATTCATTCATTCACTGTAGTTTAGGCTGTGTTCAGATTAGTACTGAGTGTACATTTCAGGTTAAGTATTTATCAGATTCGGTCATTGTATTTTGAATCTGTGTTCAGATGAGTACTGAGTGCACATTTTCTGTCAAGCATTGATCAGATTCAGTCATTGTATTTTGAATCTGTGTTCAGATGAGTATTGAGTGTACACGTCAGACCAAGTATTGATCAGATTCATTCATTGTAGTTTGAATCTGTGTTCAGATGAGTACTGAGTGTACATTTGATGTCAAGAAGTGATCAGATTCAGTGTGTTTTGAATCAGAGTTTAAAAGAATACCGAGTGTACATTGAAGCCAAGGATTGATCGGATTCGTCCAGTGTATTTTCAATCAAAGTTTAGAAAAGTACTGAATGTTATTATATATTGACAAACAATTGTGAGACATATATGAAATTGCAGTGAGAGAGTATTCTGTGTATTACTCTTGTTGAAAAAAAATTTGAAGTATTCATATGATAATATCTTATTTTAACTTAAATACTGTATTACTTGTCATCTGTCTCTTTCCTTACCTGAGAATCCTTAACATCTATAAATCATATTGTCCTTTGAAAATATCAACAACCGAACTCCAGACCTGATGCCCAGCAAGGAGAAAAATAACTTTTTATGTAACTCATGCTTGTTTCGAGTTATCCGGCGAGATATTGGTTACATAAAGATAGGAATCCCTTTTGCTACAAAGTACTAAAAATCACACAGACGGCTTATGTTAAATTGTAGTAGTAAACAGTGAAATGATCGAAGATTTTCTGCCAATTAAAGCATTGTATATTGGTCATAGTTATAAAGTCTTGGTTATTTTTCACTTCAGGCCTTCAGCCAAAAATATACAAAATTCAACTATGGACAAGAAAAGAAACCACCAATAAAATGCAAAATAGTACTAATATATTATACCAGTAAAGAATTTATCTACAATGTTTAAAAAACTTCAAGAAAGATAGTAATCAGAATGAACACAGCTGTGAATAGCCATGGTATCACTTTTTAATGAAATTTTACAGAATGTAAAAAACTATGGATAAAATTGACAATTCTCAAAGTGGACATTCGTTTTATAAACTGAGATTACATGATAAACTAAAAGAGTTCATACTCGATGTAAAATGTTTACGTAAAACAGTACACTTATTGATATATCTTTTATATATCGATGAAAATCATACAATATTTTCATAGATGTAATTTATGCATATACGAAAGTAGTTGAAAATATTGTTCAGTGAGGGCGCTACTCAACTTCTTAATAGCGCCATCTCATCCCCTACACAAACTCAGGCGCAGGACAAAGACAGTCAGAATGGCCTCGCGCTAACATAAAATCCACACAAATCTTAGACTTTCTAATTTTGACATGACATGTGATTGTAGTTAATCGATTGGAAAACTTTAAATCGTAAATGAAAACAGACATTGCAGGGATTTCCTAATAATTATTTAAAACGATTTTGTAAATACAACTGTTGATTCTCTATTCACTGCAAGTGGAGATATGATGGGATCCGTTCTGTTATCGGTAGCTTGCATTGCAGAAAATCTCGTGACAAAAGTCTGAAGCATTTCGCTACAAATTCTTAACTAACTTATGGTATATTTGTAACAAAGACATAGAATGACAGCTAGTGATGCTAAATATTTCAGTTCAAACAAATTTGGAAATCAGGAAACGATCCCCATATTTCTATGCTGACATAAAGCAAAGTGATTCTACAAACCAGTGTCAATTATCATATCACAGTACAATAAATTACCCGCAATTGTAATTGTTTAAGAATATCTAGACATTTCAGAGAAAATATCATATAACATTCAATAACCATAAAAGTCACATTCTGCAGCTACTACAAATGCCATATTTTGAGCAGTTATGACGCAGTGAAGGGGTCATTCTCTAAGAAAGCCTTACATGCAAATATCTTTCGTTATTTCTATTGGAAATTATCTATATCCTTTTATTTCATAAAACAAGTGCAGCTAGTCTCCTTACTTCCATCACACTACTCTGTATTTCTGAAAATACAATCAGTGGAAAATTTCCCATTCAACAACCAAGTTATGACCAAGTAAAGAAGATATTATCTCAGTAAACCTATCAGGCAAATATCTTTCGTCATTTCAATTGGAAAAAATTAATTTCCTTTTACTTCATAAAACAGTTGCAGCTAGTCTCCTGTCTCCTAGTCTCTGTATGGCTGAAAACACAACCAAGGGAAAAATCACTGAAATGCTTTCTCCTCTGTCAATCATGCATAACTTTCAAAATCATTTAAAATGCGAATTGAGAAGGATTGTGTTCTTAAAAGTACGTTTTCAGAATTTTACAACTATTCATGGAATTGCCTATAGAAATGGAATATATGGTATACCACTGAGTAATCTCCGACGATAGAAATCAAAATAAATTATGTGAATCTGCAGTACTGTTTCATACACATAATTCAACGTTCCTTGTTTTTTTGCTGTCTAAAATGATTTAATTTTATCATCATCATACTGTAGAGAAGTAATAAGTACAAATTTGAATATTTGCCTCCGAGAATATTGGTTCTAAATACGAGAAATAGCAGATTATTTGTTTTGAGGGCAATGTAAACTGTGTGGTTCAATTATATGTCACACTTGAGTTTTGAGCATTAAAAAGTTTGAACAAATTTAATATTTTGATGAAATTCAGACATACACACCATCTCCGTATTTCACTTATTTAGTAAATACTACGATTTCGTTGTAAGTGGATCCTCTAACAGCAATTCTATCACCATTTGTGGTCACCGCTATGTATTCAGGCCCGATCACTTCACCTTTGAAAAGACGAATTTCCGATCCATTTTCCCTCCACATCGAAATTATATTATGGCTAATATCACAGACATATATATTATCAGCGCCATCAACAGCTATACCTACGGGTTGGTTCCGATTGCCGCCGAAACGGTACCGACTGTATCGATGCAAGTAGCCCAAAGAAGAATCAAAACACTTGACGCATTGATTGTGGAGGTCAGACACCATGATAACACCCTTACTGTTGACAGCAACAGAGCGGGGATGCTTGAATTCTTTTTCTCCGTCACCATGGTGACCAAACCCTGAAATATAGTGTCCTTCCAGGCTGTATTGCTGGATGCCGTGTTGTCCGACATCTGTAACAATAACAAACTCCCTCCCAACAGCTATGCAACATGGATTTGTCGCTGTGGGAAGGGAAATTATTCTTCTGACTTTATTATTTTGATCACAAACAACAATTTGTATATTGTTGTCATCAAGGATGAAGTACAGATTATTCTGCCAGACAGCTATGGACTGTGGTGTGAAGGGCTTTGGAAACTGAACGCTGAAATTGCCTAATTCCTGTTGACAAGTGTAATCTTTGTTCAGTATGTGTACAATATTGTGTCCCTGTCGCAAACCAAAAGTTTATCATCATCGAATGCCAGACCTCTAACGTGTTTGAACATCTGTCCTTGATGACCCTTCAAAGTTCTTCTTGACCAACGTCCTGAAAGGTCAGAGGTGAAAAGTGAGAACACTTATTGACATAAATTAAATACAAACCAAAGTGTGTCATTCAGTTAGTCTTTCTGTGTATTTATGGTAATTATTTCTTGAAGTTATCTGTTTCCCATGGCAACACAAAGACAATATTTTGCCAAATAGTGTCATATCCGAATGAATAGCTTTCAAATGTGTTATGCGTTATCAAATAAACACATATTGTATAGTAGTGAACGTTTTGATGCAGTCGATTTCATGTAAAAGTCGAAGGTCTAAGCAAGATAAATAGGCCAAACAGTAGCCTGTAAAAACATTAAAATACACGTTTATTATAGAACTTTCAAACTCCTTAGCAGTTAAAATACCTTTTAATCTATATATATATATATATATATATATATATAATATATATATATATATTATATATATATATATATATATATTATATATATATATATATATATATATAAAGCAGCTAGTTCAGGCAGTGGCAGCAAGCGAATAGTATTAATTTGAAAATTCCCTCCACACGATAACTCTGTTTATCTACGTAAGTAATATTGGGTAATCCGTAATGAGTAAATGTGATAGGCCAGAGATTAGGGGATTACCCATGTAGCTACGCTTCCCCTGATTTAAACCTCATTAATATGTTTATGTCACCTTAAATCATAGGACGCTGAAAGGATATGCGAGTATTGGCAAAGGGGCAAAATATCCGTACACGGATACAGAAATAAAGGCATGAGATAAACTGGTGTTTGGGTCAAGTAGGGGGTAGTTTATTTCAAATACAAAGACTGAAGTGTGTCAGTACCCTCCCCTGGCGGCTGGTTGACTGTATGCCATAATAAAGACAGAGGGGCAGGGGCACTGATACATTACTAATAATTAACTAATTCTACAACCACTCTCTTTATCTACAACTACTGAAACTAGACTAAGTTCCTAAACACCGTAGATGTAGGAGAAGTTAAGTAGCAGGAGTTTGGTAGCAAACCGCAGAGAGGAGTCACTCGGAGGGGTAGAGTAGGGTGTAAATAACGTTGATAGGCCTCACTTTTCCAGTCACCTAGGAGCTCAATAGTTTCTGAGGAAGCCCACAATGCAAAGCCCAAGAAGCCCCTCCACGGCGGAAGCTGCGAGGAGAATAGTGTGTTGCATCTGGAACCAAAGAAGTTAAAAGGGCAGACAGTCGTTTATGTCGAAATAGCAAGCAACGAATTTGCAGACATTGGTTAAAAAGTTATGATCTGTTTTATTCTCTTGTTTTGTATAGCAACATCAAAATATTTCTTAAATCAATTGTTTGCTACTATGACTATAACCTTGATTTTATCTTTTATCGTGTTAATTTCAAAATATCATAACCATTTTTCATTATTTGTATCTGTATATAACTTTCTCAGTTGGTTTCTATTTTTACTTTTTAAGGTAAGGTTCTTTTAGTGATTGAAAGTATTATCACCATGACATACTTTTCTCATCCCAACGTATAAGGATGATCATAGCAAAGCCATAATAACCAATTATCAATTGTGCGTGTAAACACTAATTCTTTGGGAGAAATGGATAAATTCTTCGGACAATGCAAGGAAGCTGTCTTTGGCTATCAAGTCCACTAAACCTTTTGGTTTATTTCCTGTGGTTGATACCGAACGAGCAACATGTTATTGGCATTAGTAATGTATGGTACATCTTGCTAATTATGATCAGCAAAATAGTGAAATGCAGAAATAAACTTAAAGATAGAGAAAAACACACATTACTAAACACATAAAGACTCGGAAATACATACAGAAAAATTCCACGAACAGCAAAACGATGGCCTATAAAATGTTTTACTCATGCCACTCACTCCCCATTTTCATCGCAATATATCCCAGTCAAATTACAGGGAGGGAGGGCAAGTGTTTTTTGGAAGTGATGGCGCATTAAATAGTGACCCTTCAAACCGCTTGGGCGAAAAAATGGCCTTCCCGTATTTTCATGCACAACAAACATTGACCTGAGCGCATCACTGTCCACATATAATATATCGAGTCCATTTCTATTGCAACCATCTTGAATTTTAAGTTTGAAATTGACCTCTGATTTTTGGTGAACAGGTTTGATTATGTGAGCATACTTTTCTGCAAAACTATAATGCGACCAGTGTGACCTTGATTTCAATTTCACAAATATGCCTTTAAATAAGTAGCTACAAGTGCTCTAGCCTTAAAATTTGGTGGAATGAGGCACCTGAACCTCATTAGATATGTTATGTTGAATAATACAGTGGGAGTGTCGCTTGTTGTTAAGTATCGGTCAGTTTTTTCTCTGGGACTTTTTCATCATTTGTTCAACCAATTGCATCTCAGGGTTTTGTCTAAGTCATTATTTTGACACTGATGCATATATAATCTATTGTTGCAAAGTACAGTGACATATTTGCCTGATATGATTATCACATGAACTGGCCCGTATCTCCACCTGTGTGACGTACACCAGCACAGATAAGAAATCCATATTACCCCTGTTGTACGTCATCATATTACCCCTGTTGTACGTCATCAACCGGAACTTTTTTCCTGCATGGTACCTTTCTACCTGCACGTCGAGACGCGACGAACACAGACCGATTTGTCGCGATCAATGCCGTGCTCTCATGACAATTTTACAAAAAAGGTGACCCGACAAATCCGCACATGGAAACATAGACGGCATGTCCAACGAACTTTCGAGCCGCAAAAACTATAGCTATTACTGAGAATCGAATGGGGATACCGTTGATCGTTTTTAATGGCTCAGTAACGTCGCGTCGTGGCTAGGCTCCAGTCGAGTCGTAAAGGCTCAATGTGGAAGTCGTACCTGTATAGTACCTGGCGATCCCGGTTGGCGATAAACCTGAAATCTACACCTCAACGTAGGTTCAACTGAATAAATGAGTACAGTATAATCTTCGGGAAAGCGACATAGGAGGCAAAAGCATAAAGTCATTCGACTAACAACGATAAATGTCCTTCATCACACAAAAAATTCCGTAATGTAGCTCGGAATCTAGCTGTGGGTCAATAGCTGTGGTGTTTTCAGACGGGATTCCTGCCTTTTTCGGACTGGTTTTGACTTTCACGACTTTGACCCCGCAACCACAGCTATGGGATACTGCATAGACTAGCGTCCAAATCCGCCGCAAGCACCCTTTGCGCAAGTTTGTTGACGATACTTCGAAAATTTTCCATCCAAATTACAAATTGCCAACACTCATCGACAGCTTGGTTATTAGGGACTCACCAGACCAGAAATCCACTCAAAATTCACTGAAATATCGCCTTTTCTCTAAGTTTGCCCGACATGACTACACGGAGACCGCCATTTTGCTAGCGTAAAACTGTTGGTCGAGGATCCCTGCAGTACGTCACTACAGTGACGTAGGGCCGTGACCTCTCAACTTCTGAACACAAACTAACTTACGGCCAGCATCCGCTCGGCGCGCCACGAATAATTATAGATCCTAGGACTGAACTTTTTTCCCCCAAGTAAAAGTTTGGTTTCAGTTTTGTGAGACTAGGAATGTCCATAAGACGAACGATGGTCATCGATATCACACGATGAATCTCTCAGTTTGTGTTTAGAAGTTGAGAGGTCACGGCCCTACGTCACTGTAGTGACGTACTGCAGGGATCCTCGACCAACAGTTTTACGCTAGCAAAATGGCGGTCTACGTGTAGTCATGTCGCGCAAACTTAGAAAAAAGGCGATATTTCAGTGAATTTTGAGCGGATTTCTGGTCTGGTGAGTCCCTAATAACCAAGCTGTCGATGAGTGTTGGCAATTTGTAATTTGGATGGAAAATTTTTCGAAATATCGTCGAGCAAACTTGCGCAAAGGGTGCTTGCGGCGTGGATTTGGACGCTAGTCTATGGAATATCCCATAGCTGTGGTGGCGGGGTTAAAATCGTAAAAGTCAAAACCAGCCCGTAAAGGCATGAATCCCGTCTGAAAACACCACAGCTATGGACCCACAGCTACTCGGAATCAAACCCTCAGCGTAAGGCTGTAGCAAAGACATAAGCTGTCTAGCTGTATTATAACTCTTCAGTGCAGCGCCGTGGAATCCGATGTTATTCGAGAGTTGACTCAGACAACACACACATCAGAACGGAGTTTCCGTCAAGTAATAAAATCAGGATGTACCGGTATCTACGGGCGAGATATGTGTCACTGCAAACATCAAAGTCCGTCAGACAAAAACATTGATGATCGAGATCGGGATCCGATTTGACACCGGCGGAGACCGGTGACAGCAGCGTTGTGGCCACACATAAACAAACATGCGATGTGGCCTACTATTTGTGTCATCGAATTGAATCTTTCGCGCTTGCCAAAGTCGAAAACTTGTGTGATTTTTTCAAAAGCCACAGCATCTCTAAGAATGAGAAATACTGTTTCGATCGTGTCGTTGCATTTTACTTCATAAATCTATTCGTAAATATTCTAAATACTATCATAATGGCTTTCCGTCGCTAGCGCGGTGAAAGCCATGTCCGCCGATAGACGACTTGCCTGGCATCGACAGCGCGAGACAATGATTGACACGTTCACGTGACCGAATCCGTATGTCTGATTGGTAGAAATACCGTTCCATGTATCAAAATTTGATTTATGAATGAAAGTATCTGCTGGGTGACGGGCCGCTTTACCCGTTAAATGAAGTGATCCGCGTAAATAAAAGACAAATTGCGACGAATTTATGCAATTGTTACAATAATTTTGATTCCTCTACGTCAAAAGAAAAATAAGAAGACTGTTCATGTGATAAATATATAATCCCATGGTATTTTTCTCTGTTTGACGTCATCGTACACTCGTGTTTTTCGCGGAGCCGCACAACTTCTCGCCATAATTATACCGTAGTTGTTGTCATGTTGTATAACAGTGTTTTTCAGATACAATATACTGTAAAGTTATCACAGTTTTGATAGTGCTGTGTCAAAGTGTTTTTTAGTGTACGTACCCTACCGTAGTGTACATCTGAAGTGCTAAGACTCACAAACTTCCACTCATGTACTGTCTGTTTTAACTAATCTCTGGTGTCAATGTTTTAAAAAATGTTGTGTACATCTAGTGATGCACATGTGCATTGCAAGCAATCCAATAGTTGCAGGTATTGTGTCTTTTCAGTTTTAATATTAGTCTGATTCATTTCCCAAATTGGCTACTCATTATGATAATGTATTCCGACTATAAGCCAATCATCGACTAGATTACATCATTAATAAATTAGAGGTCATGGCAGGGTCACAAATCACCTGCCAAGAGTGAAAGGCAGTTTTCGGCCGCTTATTAAGCCTCTGTTCTATGAAGGTTGATAAAATTTCGACTGTCAACATGATCCACGTGTTCAGCACAAGATCATGGCAACCAACGAGTCCGGTAATGGAAAAAATAGTCAAGATATTTATGATTCATTTCTACCGCCAGTTTATGGATTTCTCTCAAGTACCGAGAATCATTTTATAGATGTTTGTCATCTCTATTCAGGGCTCGAAATTAGCAGTAGTCCCACGTCCACAGACTACCAACTTTTCCCTGGGGCTACCAAAACCCATGAAATGGTAGCCCACACGGACTACCAAAGCCCGGGACATGAAATTACCGAGTGGGCGACGTGATGTTGATCGCTTTGAGATGACCGACGCTCATGTAGTCAACCCAGCTGGACAAAGAAAGGCTAGACTTTGACTTTGTTATGCAAATTAAGAGGCGACAATGCAGTCCAATTTGTTGCGACAAACGTTCAATAAAATATCATTGTCTGAACTGATGTACTTATATGACAGGCTCAGGAAATGATTGACAACGAAAACTCATTTTCATAGTTTTATTATCACGTAACCATGGACGCATGTGGAGGTTGCCAGGAAATACTATTTTTACTGATGGTCGCTGGCCGCTGATTGGCTAATGGTATAGCGTCGCCAATTTTAGAAATAACTGGGACTGAATATGATCATCACTGTTTTGGCATCGCTGGTGCTAGTATGGTTTGTAGTGTACCGGTACATCACTTACAGTACTTGTGACTCACATGCATCCACTCTATCTGCATGTCAGGATATTTATATATATATTCCCTAATATTTTTCTTTGTTCATAAAGTAAAATACAAGTGATGTAATGAATTTGTCAACTCTAGTCGAAGACAAGTGATGAATCAGTTATTACATCACAAGTGTATCCCAAGCCAAACAAGGGAAAATATTGGAGAATAATATACCGGTACTTATCACACGCACAAACTGATAATTCATTATTTTTTGCAAAATACAAGAGGTTTTCTATAAAAATTCCTTGTTTACACTGATGAACTACTAAAGAAATAGAATCAATATGCTGTGGGAAAGCTGTCAATCATTTCTAGTCATCCGTCACCAGAGCAAGGAACATATCATGTGGGGAGGCAAATGCTTTGTATGCAAAGTTATACATGATTTTAAAGATAGCATAGGCCCAGAAATTTACCTCCAACAAAGTTATGCTACTTTTCACGAACAAAAAGATCAACTGAATCTGAACTGCATGTACACTATATAATGAAATATTTCTCTAAAATGCTGTTGTTTTGATATTTTGTACATAACGTTTACTTTTGTCTAGTGTTTATTTGCTTTAGTCTGTTTGATTGACTGGTATAAAAAGAAAAGTAGTGTTTGTTTTCATCTGTTTGATTGACCTATATAAAAAGAGCATCGAGTTCTTTGACACTGAGTCACATTGCTGCTTGAAAATACTTTCATTCACCGTCACTGTGTTGCTTTGCTGACTGAATGAAAATTGACCTACGTGAGAGATTCAATATTGTACAGCATGATTTCTTTTATTTGTCAGATTTACAGAATTTGTAATCAGACATTTGTATATTTGCCATTAAAGGCTGGGGTAAAAGTTGACTACCAGATGTATTCTTGGAACCACTTATATTTTGAAATTGTTTTTTTGGTCATGCACTCAATCTGACACATAAAGTTCGTTTTTAGCCTCAGTATATAATCGTTTGTTTGCTGTCAAATTTTTATGAACTAAATGAATTTTGTGTGTGATAAATCTTATAATAAAGTGGACTCTAAGCTTGGCACTTCTGCCAAAAGTGATTCAAATGATACACATGAAGGATAAACACCAACAAAGTGAAAATAAAAAGAACTAGGAGTGATCTCTACAACTTTTCACGAGGAATTACAAGTATAGATTTAGATTGCTTTTTTGGCTGGTGATGGTCAGCAAAGTAACTCAAGAACACTCCAAGATTCTAAATCTATTCCTTTCCATGTATGAAGAATCACTTGCATGAAGTTGGACCTAAGAGGAGTAACAATTTTTGTTGATAAACAAGCCAGCGAATATATCTGTCATATAAACGGTTTTTAGGCCGCAGTACATACACAGCTTGAAACAATAGCATTAGGTTTGTGAATTTAATGTGTTCCTGTTGTACACGCTTCATCTGCTATTGTATTGCATGAGTCTTTTTCATTCCACTCCGTGTTTCTACCATGCCTTTCCCTTCTCTCCCGATGGTGGCGCTCTCTTCAAAAGTATTAGTTTGCATGCCTGTGAGCATGCGCAGTGTTCATCTATCCAGTCCTCCGCCATATTGCCCCTCATTCTACTTTTCCGAGTCGTATCTTCTACACGTACGCTACAGTATTGGTGGTTGCCGAGATGTCGGAGAAAAGAGACAAGCATAGCAAGAGAAGTAGTCGTCCCTCTGTAAGTGCTAGTGTTGGCATGGAGGGTTCGACTGAAGTGTCGGCAGGACATGAAGCCGAGAAGCATAGTGACGCTAGTCCCGCATTGGATATCATTGATACTCCAGGGGCGAGCACATGTCCAAGTAATATGCGTGATGGAATTGATGAGAGTCAATTTGAACCATCGCAGCTCACGCCATCGCAGCAAGAGCAACAGGGTCCATCGAAACAAGACGATACTGCTTCTTTAGCTTTGCTACTTACCAAGCTAGTATAGCAGAACCAACTTATTATGCTGCAAAGAAGTTCGCAACACCCGGAAGAGAGGAGTGGGTCGCCTCTGCAACGTAAGCGACGCTCCGAGGACGACGGGCAAGACGACGCAGCATACAAAATGAGACTTAGAGTTACGTACAGCGAAAGTTAGTCAGATTCAGCCAGTTCGTTTTCGGACTTTCCTGAGTCAGTCCAAGAACAGGCTAGCTCAAGTCAGCATGATTCAGCTATGTTAGACGTCGATTTTGATGATGTTCCTGACCTTGTCAAGGGCCCGGTCACATGGCTGGTGGCTGACAAATCAGTTGCATGGCTTGCACGGCGTATTGACAAAAGTATGTCGGCCGGGCAGCTGAAGACATTACTACAGAATTATCTGGTACCTGAAGAAAGTCAGAAGCCATTTCAAGTTCAGAAAGTACCCTCATCTCTCAGTCAAGGCATACCTGAACTCATCTGCACCAAATCTGAGAACATATGACAAAGGGTTGTACAAGACTCATACCACTTTGCACTCAGCACTGCTGCCCATTGTCAAGGCTTTGGAGTTGGTATGTAACAAAGATAACTCTGCAGATAAGTTTACCACAGTGAAAACTGAATTAAAGGCAGCACTGTCAGATGCCTGTCACTTGATAGTTACTGGCAGTAATATGATGGCTGAAGTCAGACAGGCAAGACTTAAGCAATTCTTCAAACCAGAAATCAGAGGGGTCTTGAATGACCGAAAGCCTACCAATGAGGGCTTCTTTGGTGGAGATTTTATCAAAGCCATTACAGATTCTAAGAAGTCCGTCAATGCTATGAAGTCTGTCTCTCAGTCCTACAAGTCTAGGTCAGCCTACAATAAGCAAGATCGCTTTAACCAGTCCTTTCGTGACAAGCGAAGAAATGAGCAACAGGCTAGTTATACCTACAAAGACAAGCAGTACTCCCAGAGAAATGATCTACAACAGTATCAGGCTGGTAAGAGGAAATATAAATCCTGACCTAATACTAATAGAAGTCTCAGCAACCAGATAGATATACCACATGCAGGAAGACTATGATTTTTGTTGAAGAATGGAAGAAAATCACTTCCAATAATTTCATTTTGAAAGTTATTATTGGTTATAAACTTCAGTTGACCAGCACACCTATACAAAACATTCAACCAGCTACAGCAACTAAATCATCAGAAGAACAGACAGTTATTCAACGAGAAATAGATACCTTACTGAGCAAGAAAGCCATAGAAGCGGTGCCACCAGCTGATAACCAGTTCATATCTAGGATATTCACTATCCTAAAAAGACTGGTGGCTGGAGGGTCATCATTGATTTACGAGAGCTCAATAAATTCATCAAGAAAACTCACTTCCGTATGGAAGGACAATCTGACATTGAA
Organism: Ptychodera flava; assembly: GCF_041260155.1. Taxonomy (NCBI): domain Eukaryota; kingdom Metazoa; phylum Hemichordata; class Enteropneusta; family Ptychoderidae; genus Ptychodera; species Ptychodera flava. The sequence continues at coordinate 55,569,334 of NC_091928.1, read as the reverse complement.
CAGTTTTGTGTCCAGGAGACTACATGACCTCGATTGACCTTACTGATGCTTATCTAATGATTCCTATTTGTCCTGATCACCGCCATTTGCTGTGCTTCATTTGGCAGGGACAGGTCTACCAGTATACATGTCTACCTTTCGGACTGACATCCTCACCAAGAGTATTTACCAGGCTCTTAAGAGTGATTCTTTCACATGTAAGAAAGATTGGAATAACTTGCAGCAGTTACCTAGACGATCTTATCAACATTGGACACAGCATAGCATCAACTCAGACCAATCACAACCTGGTATGGGATGTTTTATGCAGGTTGGGCTTCATACCAAATGTAAGCAAGTCTTGCATAGTGCCAACCAGACAACTAACACATCTAGGCAAAGTGTACAACACAGTGAAAATGGAAGTCTCTCTACCACAAAGCAAAGTAATGAAAATCCAGACAACTGCAAGCAAACTACATGCAAGAGAAACTGTAACACTACGAGAAGTAGCACACTTTCTGGACTAGTAGAGGATGCAAGAGGGGCAATGATTGCAGCTGCCACCCATTAAGACATATTCAACGAGACCTGATTCAGCATCTATACAGTCAGAATTGGGAGAGGAAAATACATATGTCCAACGAAGCAAAAGTAGAACTGCTTTGCTGGATGGAACAGTTACCCAACCACAATGGCAGACCTATCCATCAACCAGTACCAACCGTTACAATACAGACAGATGCCTCACTTCAGGGCTGGGGAGCACTCTGCGACAACAAAACAGTGCAAGGCCACTGGTCAGCAGAGGAAAGGACACGCCACATCAACGAACTGTTGACAGTAATGTTTGCTGTTCAGTCCTTTCTGCAAGACAAGACCAATATACATGTGGTAGTACAGATAGACTATACAACAGCAGTAGCGTATATCAACCACCAAGGGGGAACCCATTCAAAGAAACTATGTACAACAGCACTACAAATTTGGCATGGTGTCTCCAACGCAGCATAACTCTGCAGGCAGAACACATTCCAGGACTTCAGAACCGAATGGCAGATGCACTATCAAGACAGCCAGAAGACCCACACGACTATATGCTGAATCCAGTAGTATTCAGACAGTTGTGTCAAGTGACTTTCACACCAACAATAGACCTGTTTGCCAGCCGTGTCACCAGACAACTTCTCAAATATGTTGCATGGAAGCCCGATCCACAAGCAGTGGCCAGGATGCTTTCACAATCCATTGGGCTACCAGAGACCATACCTATTTCCACCACTTCCACTGATAGGACGATGTTTACAAAAGATAACACAAGACAGGGCAGTAGTACTGTTCATAGCACCAGTGTGGGCAAATCGACCATGGTACACCAGACTGTTACAAATGTCGGTTCAGCAACCATTCTTACTGCCACATCAGGAACAACTAGTCACCAATCCTCACACGAACAGACCAGTTCATTTCAACATTCATCCGTTAGCCGCCTGGATACTCTCCGGCGACACTGTAGAGGCAAGGGCTTTTCAGAGAAAGTTTCCAAGATACTTCTCAGAGCCACAAGACAGCAGACTTCAGTTCAGTATGACAGAAAATGGAAGACCTATTGTAGCTGGTGTCTACGAAGGAAAATTAATCCACTTTCAGCACCTGTAACAGAGGTCACAGAATTTCTCTCAGAGCTTTCAACCCTACACAACCTAGCTTATAGTACAGTGAATGGATACAGGTCTGCAATTTCATCTGCACATTTGCCAATTGATGGTCAGCCTATAGGAGCTCATCCCATGATTAAGCTTTTCTTTCGAGGAATTTTCCACATAAAGCCCCCAAGACCTCGTTATGTTACAACTTGGGAGGTATCAAAGGTCACAAGATTTCTGGAAACACTTCATCCGGCAAGAACTTTGAACATGAAGATGCTTACTTTCAAGACTGTCATGCTTTAGCACTGACCTCTTCAGATAGAGGGGAAGCAATCAAAGAACTCAACATTGAGTATTGCCATATCTCTATGAATTCTATATACTTTGTTATACCAGAATTGACGAAGACTTCATCGCCAAACAAGCCCAACAGAACCATTAAATGTCAAGTTTTCCAAGCAATAGGAAATTGGATGTTCGTAATTATGTCAGACACTATATTGAACGCACTATGCCACTTAGAGACAGGGCAGTTGCCAGGGGACTCAAGAGACCACACAGCTGTTACTGTCATACAGACCACCTCATCACCCGGTGTCATCACAGACAATCGCAAGGTGGGTGAAGACAGTACTAACCATGGCAGGAATAGACACCAGAGTATTTAAAGCTCACAGTGTTCGTGGTGCAGCAACATCAGCAGCCTTGTTCCAGGGAGCCACACTTCAACAAGTACTCCAGTTAGGAGACTGGGCAAATGACTCTACTTTCTGCAAATTTTACCAAAGACATGTTGACTCATTTGAAGTTGGCAAATTGGTATTGCAGGCTTCCCAAGGAACAAGAAACTGACTGGGTGAGTGGACAAAATTATACTGGCTATAGTCCATTGTATTTTAGGTGGTGCCTTTGTGCTTTACCACTGCGTCCAGCTTGGCAATCGGCATGGTAGAAACACGGAGTGGAATGAAAAAGACTTCCAATTTGCCTAGGGTCTTACCTGAAGTGCAAATTTACAGTCTTTGAATGAAACGTAGTGGTTTCTACCTTATTCCCACCCACCCAGCCCAACTCAGTGGTCAAAAGCTACCAGGTCACAGTACTGCTTACAGTGTTTTCTTTACTGGCTCGTCCAAGTAGAATGAGGGGCAATATGGCGGAGGACTGGATAGATGAACACTGCGCATGCTCACAGGCATGCAAATAAGTACTTTTGAAGAGAGCGCCACCATCGGGAGAGAAGGGAAAGGCATGGTAGAAACACTGTGCTCCATTCAAAGACTGTAAATTTGCACTTCAGGTAAGACACTAGGGAAATTGGAATTTTATCTGCTGTAAATATTGTTAGTATTCATGTTTTATTGACTTCTTCATGATTCTTATTGGCATTCTCAAGATTACAATGACAAACAAAATTGCATGATAATGCCATTTCAAATTTCAATGAGAAAGGCATAATTTAGCAATTTAAAACTAAAAGTGTGCCATTTACCTGTCTTGTCTTTTGTAACTGAGGTTATTGATGCTTCTGCTCCATGACTTGTTTTGATTCCACTGTCTGTACTTTGAGGCTTTTTCTGAGGTAGTGCTTCTTTCTTTTGATCTGCCTCCAATTGACGTTTCTTTAATGTTGGTATGTCAGTATGTGGATGTGTTGTATGATCTTCGTCATGTTTTGTCTCCATCATCCCGTGATATTCTGCTTTAGTTGTCTCGGTTTCATCAGATTTGTGAAAGGCACCTACTGAAAATTCATATATTCGCAAGCAAGAAAATATAAAGTACACTGTGATATTCGAATTTCTATTGTTATTACGGTAGTTAATGAAAAGTTAAATCTCCATCATACTGTCAACATGTACCGGTACCCAACACATTCTATGCTTAGCAGTGATTCACAATGTTCTAGCTGTGTATGCATTGTATGCAGAAAGAATTTCACTTTGAAACTAATTGGTAGATACATGACACAGTTTATGTTGAAGATACGAATACTGAATATGAGGGTTCCATAATTCATTTTTGGATAAGGTCTTTTTTGTTAGGGATTAGCAAAATCACCTTGAACACTGTTGTCTATACCCAGTATTGAAGCAAATTCTATTATCAAGGAGCATGTTTTCTTGTCCCGTGTATGTATAACGATAAAATTCATTTTATTTGATGAAAAGTGAACCTTTCCATTTGATTAGTTCTTCTCTGGTTTAAGATCTAAAATAGTCACCTCAATGTAAAAGTGATGGAGATAAAAGAGGATTCAAAACTTGCTTGAAACCATGCCAATAAAAATTACATGTTTTCAAAAGAAGCGATACCGAGTAAATACATTTCCACCAACTGCTGCATTTTTTTCTACATTTAATGTCTTGTTACTTGTATGTTGTGGTACAAGTACCAGTATCAGGCTATTCCAAAAAGTGAATTTTTTACCAAAAAAATCCAAAATCACTACTTCATGAAAGTATATTTTCTGAAAGCGTAGATTTTGGTGAATGCTTTCATTTGTATTTTTGAATCACTGTTCACAAGGATCATGTTACAAAACATTTGAAGAACTTCTCAAAAATCTTTTTTTCTCCTTCATAAGTACTAATACCGCCATAGTTAAAATGAGCAAATTGTTTGACAGAATAATGAACTTGAAAAATGTGTGTCAAATTTATTTTATAAGTTCAAGTTTTGTAAAGTACTGTGGTGTTAGAATAGGGACCAACCACAAGCAGGAAAATTGTTGTGTGATAGAAAACAACAAAGATCTTCAAAACAAATCATAGGCACTCTTTGGAAGATTGACACAACAACCTTTCATCTCACAAAATTCAAACTGGACGTTTTCGCAAAGTTTGTATACCGGACAGAAAGAAATGATTTTTGATATAATATTCAAATTTTTGTTGCAAATACTGGTAGTCATTATGTAAACTGTGGCCCCTGTATCACTGGACTGTGTGTAAACAATGATTATAAACACAAATCACAGCATTTTCCAATGTTCAGGCTTTCAAAAAATTTACACATAAATTGGGTTATGAGCTCACCTTTTAAGTTTAATTGAAAATTCATTGTCAGAAGGGCCCAAAACTTCTCTAGCATAGAGTACGAAATGTAATTCTAGTTTTCTTGAGTGCAAACTATGAATGTTCACTTAGTTTGGACTTAATATTAAGTAATGTTACCTTCAGTTTCTCCTTTTGCAGTAGCCCACTGATGTTCAAACCCTTCTTTTAGTTGGTGAAGATCAGCTGACTGTGTCAAATGTGGATCTCCTGCCGGTACTCTTGATAGTCTTTCTCGTAGTGCACCAATGATCTTCTCTTTCTTTAGCAGCTCATCTTGCATTTCAGAAATTTGTCTGATTAAGTCTATCTCTTTACTCTCTGATCTTTTAGAAAGATCCCTTATCTGCTCTTCTAAAGCTGCCTTTTTCCATTTAGTCTCATTTAGTTGACTTTCAAGAATTTTCTTTCCTAGTTCTACACTATCTGATCTTGTTGAAAGATCCCTCATTTGCTCTTCTAAAGCTGCCTTTTCCCGTTTAGTCTCATATAGTTGCTGCTTTAGAATTCTCTTTTCGACATCTAACTCTGACTTGCTATCTGATCTTTTCAGAAGATCTCCTATTCTTTCTCGTAAAGCTACCTTTTCCTTTTCAGCCTCAGTAGTTGACTTTCAAGAATGATCTTTTCCATCTCTATCTTAGACTGTGACCCTTTTTGCCTAATGCTAACAGATATCCGATCAAATACTGAGTGACTTGAATGTCACTAGTTTGGAACAGAAGTAAACTTCTAACAAGTGAACTAACTAACTCATCTATATTTTTGACTGACTGAATCTCAGTGCCCTCCTTGATGAGTTGTTCCTCAAACTCTATCATGAGTAGAAAATGGAAAAGAAAGGTAGGGTTAGATATAGTGATATAACATCATCAAAATAGATATTTTCTTACATAGACTCAGTTTCAACATAAATTAGTGATTTATATCCACTTGCATAACCTGTAACAAGTTGGAAGTAAAACCCAAGTTATTGTAACAGTTGTAATATCCAGACATAAAGCAAACCAATCTGTCTGTGTGGCAAAGTACGGTACATTTGATTCTATTGTGTCATGGTCACTGCCTGTGCACGTACATTCCCAGTCTAGACCACATTTTTTGTCATTGTTCATGAAACCAGACAAGCTGAGACTTTGTCTGGTTCATTGGTGTACCAGAAAATACTATTGTCATGTAGACAAAGGGTAGCAGAAATGTCAGAGAGTTTTCTAAATTGTCATTCTTATATTTCAAAACAATAATAAAGTGTGTTTGGTGGACAAAGGAAACAAATGAAGAGTACAGTGCATTCCCAAATACTTGCTGGATTATATCCACATTTCTTCAAGACAGAGACATAATTTGTACATAGTTCTATGTTATTTGCATCCTGACACCTGCGACGCTTAAAAGTGATTTACCTTGAATAATGAGGTCCTGAGTTGTTGCATCAGTCAAGAGATACCTTGTAACACCCAGTAGTGCTAAGACATCCTGTCTACAGGATAGGATATGTTGAACTGTGTCTGTATTTGTTGTCAGTACTTGCAGCATATCACACTGCCTTCCTTTCAGTCTGATACACTTCTCAGCTTTGAACATTGTCTGTACACTAGTCTCAGTGGATGATTTGATTTCATGCACAGAATCAAGTGAAAACAGCAACAACTTTGACTGTCCATTACCTATACAGTAAATGTAAGGGTGCACAAATAAGTTTCCTGTCTCCCTCATGCATAATCTCTTGAAACTTCTCCCCTATTAGTGTCATAAGTACCGTAAACAGTCTAACAAAAGAGAGGTATACATTGTGATATTGAATCCTAATGTTGCAGGCTGCCTGTTACCTGGGGTGGGATTGCACTTTTAAAGTTGCATTTTTCAAACTGATTTTGGTCTCTGGACAAAGGTTGGAACTACCAGGTAGTCTGGTACTTCAAATTTAAAGTTCACATGAATGCTTAATATTGAATACTCACTTTGTTCCAGATTTTTCTGGGATGGTTCAACAGTTTGACCTCTAATTGCTGCTTGCTGCACCAGTTGAGGTTCTTCACCCTTAAATGAAATCACATGCACCAGGTACGATTATTGATGTAGAAAACTATGCAACACAATACAAGAGTATTGTGCTAGTGTTCTCATATACAAATATGCTACCGGTATAGATCATTTTAACAGCCTGAGGGTAATTGTTACATGCATGATGCTGTGCTGGATTGAACAGCATAAACAACATTAACACACAAGCACTGAATGTAAATGATTGGTAATATTGATAATTACAAAACTGTACGTTGTCAGTCATTCAGTTAAATACAAGTCATAAATCTGGACAATTGCATGATTAATGAACATTTAGGGCCAAAATGTCACTTCCTAAAATCATCGTCAAACTTTTACCAACAGATAACCATGAGTATAAGCCTGCATGCATTTAGGAAAAGCTTTTATATCTTTCACCACTCAATATCCTTGCAAGTCCAGTTTTCTGGCATATTTATGTTTCCTTGTGTAATATAATTTACAGTACAGCAAATTGATGCAGATTGTAATGTATGCACAGGCTCACTCGGGTACTTTGATACTTCAGTTATAAGAACCGAATGGTAGACGTTATTCAAAGTAGCCATCATGTGATCCCCAGATGAGCAATGATTACAAAATAAAGATCACAGCGTCACGTACTGTCAATATCTAGACTGTTAGTGTAAAATGAACCACTTATCACTCTTTTAAGGTCGTATGCACCTCAATAGTGAAAGACCTTTGTTCAAACTTTCCTCAAGCAATCTTTTAGACAATAGTCTTTTAAAATCAAGAATAAAAATGGGGGGACACCATGCAAATTTTGGTACTGAAGAAACAAATTACTCAAGATTTACCGATATTTGAAATTCAAAATGCCTCCATCGCTGTGTTAACCTATGGAGAAAAATAAAATTTTCGAATTCTGAAAAAACTAAGATGGTTGAAATTTTTTTCTTACATCTACAGCTTTGAAATGTACCCGCAGATCAGAAAAGAATTGGAAAAGCTTGAGAGTCCAAATTTGTCCCGAGGTGCATTCTACCTTAAACCATAGACCCTCAAGAAAAAGTGAGGGTGTATGCTTAAACAAAATTATGTTAATTCTCATTGAATTGATGATGGGGCTTCAAGACGATTTTGTTTAATTATTCAGTTTCTTCAGTATTTAACTTACCAATGAAAGGTGATCACCATTCTGTTGCATATCATCATCATAATCGTCATCATCATCATCATCATCATCATCATCATCATGAAATGTAATAGGTTGAATTCCCCCACCGTCACCTGGTGGAAAAAGTCATTTAAGCCTATCAATATTAAGCTCATGTTTTTCATTGATCTTTGTTGACTGTATGATCACATGCATGCCGTACATGTATATTCTTCCCAAATTTTGTACAACGTAAAGTCAAGAGGTAGGGTATAGGTAGGTAATCCTAAACAGTTAATATCCATGTGCCTTAATTATCGGATAGCAGCAGTTATCATTTGAACTGGCACTTCTGATTTTGTATTAAAGTAAATTAGTTGTTCCTAATGTAATAAGACTGGTCGTTACATGTTTACAATGGACCAAATGAACACTGCCCTTTTCAAAAGCTAACTTGTAACTTTCTCCTTGAGCTCTATCTTATGAGTAATAATAAAATTACAATACCGGGTATGTTCTAAAACTCTACAAACACACACGAGAGCAATACAAACCAGTGAGCAAAAGAAATACAGAGGAACTTACGGTTAACGAAGAAAAGTTCAATTTTTTCAAACGTCTCTGTGTCATACGTAGCTTTCAACCGCAATTTGATTCCAACTTTGGCAGCAATCTTTTTCATTTCATCTGTTATCAGCAGTGGTTCCAGAGCTTTGGCCAGACTTCTAGATCTGCAAGTCTGCTTCAACCTGTACAGATTATATAGTGTTAAAATCTTTAGCAAGAGTCCTAAGGATTCTGCTGTTACAGTTGTTGGATACAGACCAACTTTCTCCTTGCAGATGTTGTTTAGTTTATTGCAACTGACTTCATCTTTCCGCACAGCTTGTGCTCTCTGCGTCAGTCTATATTTACATTCTGCAAATGCAGTCTGCAGCTCTTTTTTCCTTTTCCTTTTCCTGCAGCTGCTGCACGTGGGTTTGTTCTTCTGGTGCTCCGAGACTATTTTGAGACATCTCCTCATCTATGGCTACTTTAACTTGGCAATCTGGAATAAGATTGTGATGATGAGATAAATATTTATAACACTAGTGCAGTGATGATAGGTTTTTCTGCTTTTGTTTTTATTTTTTCCCTTTAAATTCTCATGGATGCACTTTTGACTTTCTAAGTGTATTGACTTGTTTTCCTTTACACATAAGAATAGAATGAGATCATAAAAGAAATGTCCACTGAACTCTAATTTATGAAGAAAAATTATTATTAATGTGCAAAACACGGTACAGCAGAGAAAAGGATGAAACTATTTTCTTCAAAGTTTGAAACTCTTATCAGTAACATATACTTACATAATGTTTTCAATTACTGCCAATTAATGTACCGTAGTTCGAATTCCTTATGTTTTGATATATCATGTTTGACACAATTACAAATATTTACCTATTCCCTGCTGATCTTCACTGCCATCTTGATTTTCTTTCTGTACAGATACCTTCAATAGAGATGCAAATGTGGCGAAACCTTTATTGATGGCTTCACATTTCATTAGATTAGTCTTAACAGCCTTTGCCTTCTCGAAAGACTTGGGCATCTCTTCTAAATGTTGTGATATTTTACCAGAAAGTTCGCCTTCACCAATTCTGACAACGCAGTCATCAACCCACACATCAAGATATTTCATAACAAAGTAAGCCAGATGAGAATCCTCATCGACTGCAGTAGGCAAACCAAAAGCCATCGCTTCCAAACCATAAAAGCTGTAATCAAAATAGCTTGGTAAAGGTAGGCAGAGTTGAGACTGTTGTAAAGATGTTAGTAGGGATTTTGCTGAGTGTCCTGGCTGGAGTGTGGGATTTATGTATTGACTTTGTGATGCATCTGCTAAAGACTCCTGCTCATTTTTGCCGGCTTGTTGAGAAACTCCTTGTATCTTCCACAAAGGGGGGCTCTTGTAGTTTTCTTTTCTACGATCAGCTGCTTTGCCAATTGAGACTGCAACATTCTTGCATCTTTCTATGGCCTCCTGTGTATCCATCTGACCACATGTAAGAATATGATGCTGTGTGATCTGCCTGTCTTTTGGGTTTTTCTGCAAGAAACATTCATTCGGTCTTGGAAGAATCTCTTCATGTGGAATGACTGACAGGTCTTTACCATTAATTTCTGCTGCATACGCATTCTGGAAATACTCATGGATCCAAGGTCCAATGGAAAACAGGATATCTGCTTCACTTGCCATATGCAGCATCTTTTGTTCAAATTCCACAAGACCATAATCTTCGGCTTGCAGACAGTTACTTTCCGGCCGTGCATGATTGATGAGAACTAGCTTTGCTCCAGGAAAGAGTTTGGCTCTGATATTGGCTGCTGCAAGTCCTGTTTTTGGAGCATAACCAATTACATATTGGACATTTTCTAATTCTTTCAGGTCTGGGTAGTAGATTTCATGATTCAGCAACCATTCCAACCTTGGTGGATTGTCTCTCTGATCAGCTTTGTCATTCCTTTGTGCTGGAATCAAGGTAACACCACAGCTCTCTGCATCTCTTGTCTGGTCATCACTGATTTTGACATCAAGTACAGTAGAGTAGGCTTTCAGATCTTCTCCTGCCTTGGCCTTCCTTTCACAGAAATCTTGGACAAGAGTTCTGTGAAATCCTGTCAGACCCAGCTCATCTTTATTCCAGGCATCTCCAACAAATAATGCAGCAGGTTTGGAAGGCACTGGGTGAAGTTTGGCTTGAGGGAAGAGATTTTCATGTATTGCAGATGCAGCATTGTGTGTCTTTGCAGACAACCCAACCACATGTATGATATCTTTTAAATTTCCAAGTCCTGGATAGTAATTATAGTGATTGAGAAGCCAATTGATTACAGGTGGATCTTCATCTGGCTTAGACCATTTTGGCCGCATTGGGGGGATCAAAGTAACTCCTTGTCTTGCTGCATCTTCATTTCGTTGTTCACACAATTTAACATCAAGAACAGTGCAATAAACTCTAGAAAATTCAGATGACTGCATCTTCAGTGTATTTTCACAGAAATCTGTGATCAGCTCCCAATTGTCTTGGCTAAATGTTTGTTTCTTCCATGATGTTACAAACAGTGCTCCAGGTGGCCCTTCACTTTTGTGTTCAGTAAGATTCCCACTTGAAAAATCAAATCCTAGAAATAAGTTGACAACCAATTCATTCTTCAAAAAAAGTTACTTCACCAAGGTTATATGTTCTGTACTCAGCAAAGGCTTATGAGCATGAAAAAGAAAGACATTTCTCTGAAGATGCCATTTTCTGTTGAGATTTCTGTGCAGAAACCCAGATTCGCTTAATTGTTATAAGACTATACAGCGCTTCAACTCTTTACAATAAACATCACTGGAAAAAAATTACATTTTCCGCATTTTTTTTTACATGGCCAATTGCCAAGTACACATAAAACTGGCTGACATGTACGGTAGTGAGTACTGACTGTATGGCTATGTTTTACTGACTGTATCTAATATTTATGTAGTACTGACTTTATCTGCTAAGGCCAAAGTAATTAAAATCTTTGTTTTGCGTCCACTCTAAATGGGAAAAGGTACGCGTCTAAGAGGCTGCAAAACACTCACAAGAAAAATTAACACAATATAATTTGATTGCAACAAAAAAAAATTGTAGCAAAATTTTAGTTCAGAAAAGCTAAGCGGTCATGTCCTAAAATTTCCTAATCAAATACACTGTGTGTGTGTTTTCCATGAAAACCTTAAAACCTAAGCGGGTGGGGACGCAAAACAAAGAATTTATTACTTTGGCCTAATTATCTTGTACTGACTGTATTCTGCTAATATGCGGTACTTAACTCATCTACCGTACTATTCATGTTGTATGGTAGGTTGACTACATCATGATTCTCATATATGTATATTGTTGAGCTTACAATGAAATAGTAAATTGCATGACACTTTCAATTGAAATTTCTTTGAGAAAGGTAGAGTTCAGTAATTTAAAGTGTACCATACCGGTATCTTCCTGGTCTATAGCATGTGAGGTAGTTGGCCTTTTGTCTTCAGGACTTGTTTTCCTGTCACTGCCTGTACTTTGAGGCTTTTGCTTAGGAAGTGTTTCTTTCTTTCGTCTACCTCTGATTGACTATACCTTTCTGCACCAATTTTCTCAGAATATTCTGCTGTAGTCGTCCCAGTTCCAATAGATTGGTGAAAATCGCTGGCTGAAAATTGATAAAAGAAAGTCGAATCCCAATCAAATTCAATGTTGTTAATTTTAGTTTTTTCATTTACCATTATACCGTAACATCGGTACAGTGAGCACAGATATGTAACTCATAAATTCTACATGTACCTCAGGTACATGTATGTACTGTAATATTACCGTATATAGATTAGTTCACAATATTCAAGCTGTGATGAAATCTGATGTTCGAAGAACACATAATGTACTCTTTGGTGCTGACAGTGGTCTTTATGCAACACTTGTTGAAACTCAGAATGCTTTAATTTGCAGTTGAAAACTAACCTGTCTGTCATTGTCATCAACAATTGTGTCATATTTACATTAATTGCCTCCCTTTCGGTCTGATACACTTCTCAGCTTTGAACAACGTACCAGTAATGCACAGTCGTCTTAGTGCATAACCATATATCATGTGCAGAATCAAGAGCAGTGAAATATGGCTTGTTAGGTTTCCTTGTTTTCTTCACGAATAACATCAGGAAAACTTTTCAGTATAAAACTCAGACTCATAAGCAAATTTTCTGACAAGAAATTCCTGGTAATACCGGCTACTGATGGGATGAATTCAACGCTCATTTAAACGTGTTGCAGTTTTAACATTGCATTTTTCAAAATCATTTGCAATGGGTAACCTTTTCTGACATTAAAATTTGCCAATGATTATTGTCATACATGAAAAACAATCAAACAAGGACTTTCTTATCATACAACAAGGATTACTTGAAGTATTTGATGACAAAAATTAAATTAATTTCAGACCGTGCAAGAGTTGATTGGGGCATGCCAGTACTTCATTACAAATGTTGTTGATGTACTTTCTGTGGTTTTACTCTATAAATCAGATGTAAATTCTCTGTGAACCCAAGTTTTAGAGTAACAAAATAGTGCAGATCCTGAACTATTAATCATAACATTTTGGTAATGTGATTACAAAAAGTGTTTTCTTACTGGGTTTGGTTGCCTCAATCGGTCTGGAAGAAGTTTTTAAGGGATACGTTTATGGTAGCTGTACAAAACAAACACACAGAAATAATTTTAATTGGGAAGGCCAAAACTAACAGCAGGTTTATTGGACTCCTACTAAATCTGCTGCTTGCACTTCTTTGTTAGTATATGTCATCGCCACCATAGCTGTTTAGCGGAGAAAAAAGGAAACAAAAGCAAAGTTGCATACATAGAGTACACAGAGTTTGTGTAAAACGGAATTAAAGAGTTTCTGTCAGGTGTAACAATCGTCTCATGGTAATATCAGTCGATCTCATAGAAATAACTCTTTAAAAGTTGAAACATTATTTTCTGGAAATAGGTAAGATTTTACATCAAAACAACACCACCAGATTTACTCAAACAGCGCTGTTTGCAAACAGTGCGTTCCAAACTGTTTGTGGGATGCGTGGATGTGTATTATTTTGTTTACTTAGTGACTTCCTTCCAGACATGTTTCAACTATTGCAGAGTCGATTTCTTATTATTGCCCAGATAATACCGGTACATATGCCTGACATTCTTGGCAGCTCAATTTGAACAGTACCGGTACGTCTATGGGTCCAGTATTACCCATGGTGTAACGCAAACCACTGTAAGTACTGCACACAATATGATATGTAGATCTTTACCATATTATTTGTTGGAAAACAGATCATTGAGAACATACCCTCTAGAAATGGTTGTCATTGGTAAATTCTAGTGGAAGTTGGCTCCTATGGTTATGCAGTCATCAAAAACAGATCATTGAGAACATACCCTCTGGAAATGGTTGTCATTGTAAATTGTAGTGGAAGTTGGCTCGTATGGTTATACAGTCATCAACATAAAATGAAATGTTCACCATTTTGAAAAGCACAACAGAAAATGTTTGGCCCCAAAGGATATAGTACATGTTTTCTTTAAGCATAAGACTTCATCACAGCTTGAATATTGTGAACTACCAGTAATCTATTATAGTATTACATATAAGTACCTGGAGTAGAATTTATGAGTTACATGTGTCTCTACTGACTGTATAGTATGTATAATGATGAATGAAAAAAGCTAAAATTACCCACATTGAATTTGATTGGGATTCTTTACTTTCAATACAAAGGCAGACCACCCAATACAAACATGGCCAATGGCAAAGGCTCAACACCTCATAATTGATAATTTATCATCAAATATCTCTATTTTTTCGAAGTTAAGATTAATACTTACGATTTGGTTTCATTGATTTACTTTCCTTGGACTTCATTTCCTCTTCACAATCAGTGACCATTGCAACCAAGTTAGGTCGCTTGATTTCGTTAAACAAACTTTTTAAAAACGTTAGGTTACTCTCTGATATTATGCCACAATTTTCAAGTTCTACAAATAATTTAGCAGGCGTCGTTAATTGTTCCAACTGACGTTTATCAATTTTATCACCAACCAAAATTTTCAGTCTTTCGAATTCTTCATCACAAATTTTATTGTTCAGGTTGTTGTAGAGTATACGAAGAGGCGATAGACCAGTTGCCATGTTTAGCTGTTGAAATAGAAATTTGAGATATTGTCAAACACTTCTCTATTGCTTTGAAAAAAAAAATGTATTTTTTATCAATAATTCATCTAAAATGGTGATTTTTTACTGACGATATCCTTGTTTGAAAGCATTTCAAAGCTCCATGTTTCACATACGAGTTCGCATCAGATCAATAGCTCACACAGTTGCCTGTCAAAGGCAGCTGCAAGCAGCTCACCAATACATTATACATTACAGTTGAGGCCATTATTGTTCGGTAGGGCAAGTTGGTAATTACCTACCAATTTAGCTAGGGATATTGCAATATACAAAGGGAACTTCCTAAGCCAAACTCTGTTTTCCTATCTGATTTATCATATACCGGTACCCATGCCCATAATTTTACTAATAGTACGAAAAACCACAAATTTTGAGGCTTTACTTTATCACACCTTGCACATAAACATCGGAATATTTATGTGAACAGGCTTCATTCATAAATTTACGACGAAGTCAACATCACGCACGACATGGCTGCAAGTCCTCCATATCTCAATGAACCAAGAAGAAAGACACCGGGATTCAAAAATCGTCATACAGAAGGAACATTTTAAAGTGCAATAAGGCTTGTGCTATTACAATTGTAACCGATCGAGAACTGTCCTTAGCTTTAAATCTATCCTGATTTCGATTGCGCTCGATCGTCGTGCGGCACGGAGCTCGCGCAGAGAGGGGCCGCCATTTTCTGTGTACCCTGAGAGTTGCCATGTCAACAGTCGTCGCGCGCGTGACATCGCTGTCACGCCGGGCGCTCACTACAAGTTTCAGGGTAGACCGTCAGGTGGTTTACTCTCAATATTTTCATACGGGGGTGTGCGGCCAAAGTTTAAAACATCTACCCATGTGTATTGTCAAAAATAGACCCAATTGTTAAGGACTTTTGTCAAAATCAGACCCATAGTTATGCAGCGATCAAAAAAGAAAATAAGCCGACCAGTTGTCAAGTAGAATACTAGCAAACAAAATATTAAAGTACTGTGAGCTGCAATGTCATTGAATTTGTTCAAGTTCAAATATTTCCAATAAATTTAGATATTATTTGATTTTTACCAATAAAGTGATATTACCTTGCACTGTCTGTCATGAAAACAAAATTTATTACAAAACAGCCAGGAATGTTTACATAGTCTAATAAGTTAATCTTAAATTTCCCGCAATTTTCCAATACTTCACATATTACAATGAAAACAGAGAATACCTTGTCTCAGTGAAGTATATTCTGTCCCATGAGATCTATTGGATGGAAACACATTGGTCTGAAAAATTCTTATAGGTTTCTGCACTGGTTTCACCGTCTGTTTGAAAATTCACATGGGGCGGCCACATTTGGGTGTGGCACCACTTTATCATTTATCTGTTTAAAACTTACGTGCTTACATTAAGAGGTTCATGTAACTTATACTCTGAAAGTGTTGTCCTCATATTTAAAAGTAGCCAAGTAATTTAAGAATTTAGATGGGTGGACATCAGCGAGGGACCGAAGTGACTGAAAGGGGGAGAGCACGAGAGGGGGGTGTCCCCCTCTCGCAAGGCGGAAAATGAAATTTTTGAGTGGAAGTGCTGTTCTCTGGTGGCATCTGAGGTGACATTTGACTAATTCATTGAACATTTAGCTGAGACTGAAACAGTAGTTTTGTTGTGGTCTTAGACGTGGCTCACATAAACGAATTTGTCATGAATTTGTCATGCTTTCATACATGTATGAACTGCAGATTCCATAATGGTACACTTTCACTAAATAGCAAACATCAAGATATCTCTGACATATATCTCTGATTTATTAAAGTATGGCACCCGAAGGGCGCACCGAAAAATATGAAACATCCTGATATCTCTGATATATATGTCTTATATATTTAAGTCATCAGCTGGAAGGGCGTGCTGAAAAATGTCTGATAGATTAATTAAGTAATGCGCTCAAAGAGCCCACTGACAAATATTGAACCTGGATATTGAACATACAGATATGATATATCTCTGATATACCAGTATGTATGTCTGATATATTTAAGTTGGGTGTGCTGAAAATTATGTCTGATTATTAAAGTTATGCGCCCGAAGGGCGTGCCGAAAAATGCAACAAATTACTGAATGATGAAATTTGTGGCTGACACGATGCATTTTACGCCATTATGAAGCGGTGTCAAAATCCAAAAACACTGACCCCTATTTGGCATTTCAAAGATATGGTGACCCCTATCATCAAACAAAAACAGGGTGACACCCCCATGAATCCACCGCCCCCAAGGCCGAAGAGACTGACCAGTCCTTAGTTATCATGCATGCAAAGTCTTTACTGTATATAAGCCCACATTTCCACCAGTCATCAAAAAACAGAAATGGATTTTCGCTGTGTAGCCAGAATCATTTTTCAGAATATGCAAAAACACAATAAATGCACAGCTAGTATATCCTGAGCTCGCGCAGCACAGCACATTTCATCTTTCAGGCTATGTGTGACTGGAAGCCATGCCAAGGAAGCCATGATGCAGATGACAACATACCGGTATGATTATGAATGACGTCAAATCCGGATATCTTTCACAGCTTCGTACTGTTTTAATTTGTAACATTGAATAAAAGATCGAGGTTTATTTCTGGGGTTTATTATAACTTAAACTATGGGGATTTTCTGAAAAAAAACTGGAATCCTAACCTCAAATGTGTGACTGCCACTAGCAAAACCTCCCACGACACCTTAAACACCAAAAGCCGCCATGGCAGATGACTTCCAACGATCATGCGCACAGGAACTGATGACATTGGTTGCTATAGTATCAGTCTTTAAGTGGGGTCAAGCTGAGAAGATTCTCGAACGCGAGTCGCGTCACAACATACGTGCATTGCCTGTCACGGTCGGTGCGGCCCACAGTTACGAGTGGAGTGATACGTACCGGCCGCCGCGTACTATGCATATAAGAACCCCCTTCTTATATGCATAGTACGCGGCGGCCGGTACGTATCACTCCACTCGTAACTGTGGTGCGGCCGGCCCGAGGGATGGGTCTTGAGGATTTTATACCGTTATTCTAATCAATGTAAAAATTTAGGGACGTTCGCTGTTTTCCGACCCATGTTTAGGGGGTTTCCAATGAAAAGACGACCCATATTTAGGGATTTTTCTGCGAAAAAGTGACCCATTCTGGCGGCACATACCCGTTCACCTTTCTAAGGGAGTACCTCCCCCCCCCCCCACCATGGTAGACCGTGCACTGAGTGCCGGCGCCGTGCGAATGACAGAATGTTTGCTAGTGCTTGGCCAAAAAAAATGCGAGAACTTTAACAAGAAGATCATGGGCAAACATTGCAAGACTCAACATGCTATTACAAAGGTTTCTGAAGCTTAACACTTGTCTGAAATCATTATTCTTTTACTCCCTATTCAGATAGCATGGGTATCTTTTAACCAGAAAGAGTACAATACCTTCTGTGGGTGACATTTTAAGACATTTTCATAGTGAGGACAACAGTAGAGCTATTATCACATGCACAAGCCAAGTTTGTCGTCTCCGAACAAAAAATACGGGATTTATTCTCTGGTCGTTCTACGTCACGACAACCCGCGTCTATGTCATCAATTTTGGTGCGTCGGACCTTTTTTTTTTGTCGATCTTCGGTGTGCTCGTAAATATGTAAACAAACAACATGGCGGCCGATGTTTCTCCCACGATCAAAAGTCACGTAATGAAATCGATATTTTCACAGACTACGACATTACTAATCCGAACAATGTAAACACAAGAGTGTACCGCCTGTATATTCCGAAGGAATTACGTGAATAATTTGCGGAAACAACGAACTCGAAGCTGATCGCGTATACCGTGGGTTCCGTACGCATTGCAAACAGGGTCAGGCGCGACGTTTACAGTGTTCGCGTCGTCGAGATTCAGTCGATATTTGTTCCCGAAAAATAGCGTATCTTCGTCTGTGATAAATTTCTAGGACTATGCTATCTTTGAAATAGAGTATAACTTTGCGGAAGGTAGCCTACGTGTAGACCGAGAGCTGTCATTTGCTCCACACACGAACGAACGTGAGCGCTAACGGTAACGCACACGACGGACGACTGGAAATGATTGACAA
Source organism: Ptychodera flava (assembly GCF_041260155.1). Lineage (NCBI taxonomy): Eukaryota > Metazoa > Hemichordata > Enteropneusta > Ptychoderidae > Ptychodera > Ptychodera flava. The sequence continues at coordinate 55,550,633 of NC_091928.1, read as the reverse complement.
CTTGTGCACGGCGTACTGATATTTATTCCTAAAGTAGTTCAAAAGTTTAAACGCGGAATCGTCATGGAAAACTTATTTTATTTTGCAAAAAATAACGAATTCTTGGCTTGTGCATGTGATAAGTATATTATTCCCTAATATTTTTCTTCGTTCAGCTCGGAAAATACTCGTGACGTAATGACCGTGTCACCACTCGTCTCCGACTCGTGGTGACACGGTCATTACGTCACGAGTATTTTCCGAGCTGAACGAAGAAAAATATTAGGGAATAATATCTAAGTATATGCTGCAAATTGTTCGATGACTGAGACAGTAAAGTTAAATGATGTTGATAATGTTGACAGTTTATAGTGGTCATTTGCATTAATGGAAGAATATTATGTTTAATAAATTTGCTTGACAAAACAAATTGCTCACTAATAGTATTACGAAAAACAAAATGCACAATCAGCCTTCAGAAGGAATGGAAAATTACGCATCCATAACAAATGTAAAATAAATGTACAACTCATCTTTCTATGCCAGTTTTGTAGTGTTGGCTAGTTTTGCAAGTCAATGTTCACAAATTAAGCAAAAAAATCGCATGGTCTAGAGGTATAATGTGTTTCATCCAGTAATCACAAAATTAGGATCATAGTAAAATTAAGCAATTAAATTGTGAATTTCTAGAAATAGGAGTCTTTCACTTGTTCAAGCCAGAGATATTTACAAATGCTTCCAGCATAACAAAAGAAAAAGAGCTGTATGTCAAATCTGTGTAAGTACCAAAGTAATTTTGTTGACAAAAAGATTAGAAAAGCACGTTTTAGAAAAGAGGTAGTTGATTTTAAAGTTCACTGAAACCAAAACTAGGATATTACAAACTCATCTTTTCATAGTGTGAAGGTCACAGGCTTTCCTATGCATGTTTGCTGAACTCAGCTGTTGTCATGGTCATTCTATAAAGGTCATATCAGGCTTACTTAAGGTCACTTAAGGTCACCTCTACGGTGAAGTGTTAAATGCAGCCATTGGTGATTGCAAAACAAATTACTGAAAATGCAAAGTGTGATTTTAGATTAAGGCTTAAAAGGTATAATCCAGGACAGATTTACCACACGCTGCCCTGATTGTAATATTGCAATTATAATTAGAACGAGCAAAATCAGACTTAAGTTCGGCTTTCAAGACTTCAATGGTTAGGATGTCATGATTCCAGGTGGACTTCATGTGATTTAGAAGACATAATTTGAAAGCAATAAGCTTGAAACATACCTGAGTCTGTAAGTGATTATGAACACTTCAGTTACCATGAGTTCTCAGAGCCAAAGTTGAATAAAGTAATCGAAATAAGCAGAAGAACCACAAGTAGGAAATTACAAGAATCACAGACGATTGTCACATGTATAGAAATAACAGACAATGACTGCACAGTGCTTCACGTGACTTGGAGTCAAGCCAGAATGTATAACCTAACAGCCAAACAACATACTGAGTACAAAGACCAGTCTGTGATATTCAGTAGAGGGGTAGTCATAATGAGTGTGTTGACCTATTTAAGCACTGATGTAGTATTTCTGGTGTTTAGCTTGTCTATAGTAACCATTATTGCTGAATATGTTAATTCAGACCACTGAATTGCTTTGGTTTCATTTAAGTGAAACTGACCAAAAAGAAAAATAAAGGTGATATAATAGTGTTGAAACACTCTACAAACTTTTACTTTAAATTTTTTTATGATGAGAATGTGAAATTTAGAAAATCAAGCATGGTAACCCTATGCCAGAATTCAAACATCCCAGATAACTTTTCACCTCTCCTGGTCTTTCATGTGTTGCTGTCTGGCCTGATCTTGTGTACAAGAGTATGCTTCACTGACATAAGCGTCATTTTACCTAAACTCTTCTTCACTACCATGTACATCAGTTTCAGAGCTATCTCTGTCACTGCACAGGCATGCTGTGACAGTGAAACTGCAGTAGCAGCTACGGCATTATCTGATAGTGACACTGCCCGTAGGCAGTAGCTTTATTAACTTTTGATATTTTATGATAATTTTGATCAGTTTATACAACTGTGTTCTTGTTTTATTCCTAAAAGCATGTTGAACTGTCCAGTATTCAGCTTGCCAACACAATTAACCTGTGTGTGTGTATCATGCATTTGTATCACTGACAACTGACTGTCAGTCTGGACTCTAATTAAATTATCACCTAATACATATTTATATATACAGGCTTTGTCGACAAACTGAATATTGTGTGTTTCGGCTTGCTGTAAGGAGACAGCAAGAAGCTGTTGTTGATATATTGCATAGAAATATTGCAAAAACATCAACAGTGGCAGTTTCTGCCCTGTAACTAGGCCCAAGTTTTTTTGTTTTTTTTTGTTTTTGTTTTTTTTTTTGGGGGGGTTTAACAAATCATACATGTTTAGACCTTTTTCAAGATAAAGTCATGAAATGTGACAAAATGGTTATAGATTTTTGAAAAATTATTACTTACTAACTTTACAACAATTTGATTAAATAAAAATAGTATTCATTTTCCATTGAATTGCCTAAGAAAACTTGGATTTGGAAAATGTGAAATGTAAAAGGAAACTGAACCAATTTTATAGATAGTGAAATTTATCATGGTTGTACATCATCAGATCCAGTTAGCCGTCGCTTTCCATCATAAAGTCAACAACATAAACCCAACCACTGTGACCTTTACAATAGCTCAAATGTCTAACAATATAGCATTCCATGCTTTCAAACGGAAAAAATACTTACAAATCAGTGACTATCTACTGGTATTCTTATAATACAGTTCTCCTATACTCTTTAAGTAGTGCATGGTAACAGTTTTATACAAGAAGATATATACTTCACTGCAAGAGATTGGCATTGACTGCATTTATCTCCTCCCACTGCAACTCATACTGGCACATACAGGAAACGTGAGCTGTGCATTTTATTGTACGCATTCTTTATGAAAGTACAGTACCAGTGAAATCCAAAACAAAACAATCAAAAACACCAAAATAATATCATCTGCTTTTTAAACACCAAAGGGATATCACCTGCTTTTTTACTTTTTCAGAAATTATCAGCTTCTACTGCAACACATACTGGTATATGAAAGAAACAATCGCGCTTTGCATTTTAGCGTCTGCATTCCTCTTGAAACTACAGTACCAATGAAATCCAAAACATTAAGGTAATAATATCACCTGCTATTTCATTTTTTCAGAAATCATCAATTGAATGATGACAATGGTGACACGGTTACGCCTTGAAACAGTGCCAGTAGAATTATGAAAGTTGCAGGACATTGATATCATTAATTTACAAATCAACACATTTGGATTTACAACTCTTTATTATATTTCAAGTCTACTTTAAGTGTAAAAGAATAACAAATACCGGTATATTATGTACATAAGAAATACCTGGACTGAGAAATCAGAGAGTCCAGCTGTAAATTAGACCACCGTTCAGTGAATATGTACAATCTAGAACAAGGGATGCTGTCTTTCATTCACAACTGTGTAGGTACTATCCAGTGCATTCACTCCAAATCTGAAATCAAAAACAATTTCTGAACTCTAAGCTGAGTTTATATGTAGGCTATTCTTATGTATGTAGGCCATTTTTGTCCCCAAATTCAATAAACCACCCATTCAGTGATCGGAGAGTGACCAATTAATCTGTTTTAATCAATCACATAATTATCAAATATGTATTATAACTATCAAATAGGTATTAAATCTATCAAATCTCTCTTAATTCTGTTATATCAATCACAATTGTTTAATGTAAACAACATGTAACAATCAATCAATCAAACATTTGTCAAAGCTATCAAACATGTGTTAAATCTATTAAATATCAGATAATCTACTGTTCTTCACAATACTGATTAATGTTAGTATACTTACAGCATATCCTTTCTCATACTCACAGACAAAACACCAAACCAAATATTACGTGGATAATATTCTCTGAAGCGGATGCCACAGTGTTACCATCAAGTGAGAAACAACATGAAATTATCTGACCATTGTAACCTTTGTTAACAGTCACCTACTCTTCTTCAGCAATATTCAAATCCTTAAAACATTGAAGAAAATGTGGAACTTTGAAATGTGTTTGTCTGCAGTTGAGCAACAGTTCAAAACATTTTGCTTGAAATCAATTTAACTTAAAACACACTAGGGGAAAATTTCTACATATTCTATGATAATTAAGATATAATATGATAAGCCATGCAAGTTTCCTAGTGATATGGCATAATGTTGGTTGCTGCTGCTACAGATTGACGTTCAGACTAAGTCTGCTTTCAAATTGTATACAGTTTACTGCTATAATTTGGTAATCGTTTCAACGCTATAATGAGAATACTTCATGCTCTTTGTATGTTTTTATTTTATATTTGTAGAACATATGTGATACTATCACCAACTATGATTAGATTCATGGTAACATCGGAACATTTTAATAACATTGTCCTTTCCTACCTTAGCTGTACAGTCTTGTGATCAGCTGACCAGGTAAAGCCCATCAGGAGAGAAACAACATACTTTGACTAGTTTATTATGTTTATTATTATTATTATGATATTTTTTTACCGGTGATGGAATCCAATATTTGTGACAAGGAGGAATTGTTATTCCTTTGATCAAAATCACCAAAGAGAATTTGAATATGTTTCACAATACGGCATTTCATGTTTCTAATGGTGTCTACACATTTTAATGTTTACCTCAACATTTGAATCTGCAAATCTTGCAAGAACAATGCAAATAAGAAAAAATTGACAATTTTAAAGTGTTACCCTTAGAGTCTAATGTTTCAGTAAGTCCAATATCTGATTTTAGTAAATTATGGTCTTTTTCTTGCTAGGAAGTAATTGTGTTAATTTCAGTTTCAGTTCATAAAGTCAGCTTTCATAAAGCTATTTGTAAGCTTGTCATGCAAGATTGCCATTTACACATGCGTGTACTGTTCCTTTAGAATGTTACTTTACAAAAGCTACAAAGGTGTATATTTATAGTAAGGGTGCTAAATTTGCATATTCTTGCCATTTAGTGGCCAAGCGCTGACCTTTCAGGAACAGGTGGTCTTTTCACTCCACTTCATTGACTCTGTGGATGTATTTTATCTTGTAATAATGTATTTGACTATACATTCAAATTCACATATCCTCGCAAACTGACACAATGTATGCAAGTCACACTTGTTGAAATAAAATAATGACGTTTTCTGCGAGCACAGTTGGGATCGACTGTGACTTTTATAGATAAGAACGTAAACTGTTTCAGTACCTTTCAAAGTTATGTCAGTATTTTTGAATTACATGCTAAGTTCATGTGATGCTGTTGACAATCAAACTGCGGGCAGTCTTCCTGTGCTATCAGTAGCTTCTTCACAGATATCGATACCGTCTGAAATAGTTGAGATCTCAGTCACATAATACCTCTGTACTTATGAACACGTAGCTTACGTCTATCTATATTCACAGGTGAACCTTGAAGTCATTGTTTTTTCTTTACAAGATGTTGATTGTTGGCATTTTTCATGTGTGTTTGATACTAACAATAAATGTAATGGTACTCTGGAATATTTTGCAGCATACCTTTCAAAGGGTCGCTGTAAAAAACTCATGACCTTGCAGCCTGCTCATTGAACTATCTTTATTAGAGGTGGAGAGGTATCTGTCTGATTTGCACTCAACTTAAATGAGTTGCTAAATGTAGGTCACAAGTTTGCATTCATTAGAAAAATTACTAACGGTAAATCATTTATGTGGAAGTCATCAGATAAAAAAAAATGTGTTTGTCCGTCGGAAAATGAATTTGCAATACCAATTTGACATTAAATGGCATTCATTAGGTGTTCATGAAGAATTGGTATTCATTTGATCAATTCACCAAAGAGACTTTGAGCATTTGTTTTAACATTAACGTTGCCTTTTATGTTTTCAATGGTTTCTAAACATTTTAATTTTGGTGTTAATATTTGACCCTGCAATCATGCAAGGGAAGGAGCAAAATTGAGAAAAAATGACAATTTTAAAGTGTCACCCTTGGAGTCTAATGTTTCAGTAGTTGGCATATCTGCTTTAGTAAATCTTCATGGTCTTTTCCTTGCCAGAATATTGTGTTAATTGTGAGCTCCTAAAGTCAGGTTTCGTAAAATATATATTTAAATAAGCTTCTCAAAGAAGTGACTTGTTAAATTGTGATTGGAGAATGTCTTGCACGATTGCAATTGACATATACTAATAGTTCCCGTGGAATTTTTACCTTACAAAAGCTTCAAAAGGGTCTATTTATAGTAAGGGTGCTAATTTGCATAAAGAATCACGCCATGTTGTGACCGAGAGCTGACCTTTCAGGAACATGCAGGTTTTTGTTTTCCTTCACTGACTCACTTCAATGACACTGTAGGTGCTATTTTAATTTGAAGAATGCATTTTGACAGCAAATTCATATTCTCATTCTATAAAACTGATGCAATGTGTAAAAGTCACATGTTCATGATTATTGAATTGCAAGGTGACAACATTTTGCCAGGTTCAGTGGGTACTTGCAACTTTGCAGAAAGGAAGGTATACTGTTTCAGTACAGTCAAACTGTTTTGAAATACATGCTAAGTTCATGCGATTTGTTTAACAATCAAAGACTGGGCAGTCTCCCTGTGTGCAGTCACAACTTCTTTACAGATTTCAATACTGCAAGTAGTCAAGTTGATCGAGACTGACTGGGTCACATAATAAGCTACTTGTTGTCAAGTAGTTTCACCTCTCTATTCAAAGGTGAACCTAGAGGTCAAAGTTTTGTCTTTTACAAAATGTTGATTTTTAGCATTTGGCACTTGTGTTTAATGCCAACATGAAACGCAATGGTACTGTGTACTGATTTACGGTATGCTATGTCAAGAAGTTACCGTAAAAAATCAAACTTGAGAACTTAAGGCCTGCTTATTGAAACATATCTTATTAGAGGTGGATTAAAGGTAGCAGTCAGGTTTGCACACAGTTTAAGTGAGTTGAAATGTAGGTTGCAAGTATTCAATCATTAGAAAAATAACAAACTCATGTAAGTGGAAGTCATCAGATAAAAACAATTATGTTTGTCAGTTAGAAAATAAATGTGCGATACAATATGACATTAAAGACATTCATCGGGTTCTCATGATTTGAAAGTTCAATTATTGGGCATATTGAATGATGCACAAGAGAGTAAAACCCTTCCTTAATAATCATAAACTGTCATTTTAATACAAAATGTCAATATTTAACCAACCATTTTCGTGTATTACTGAAAATTGCTCAAGCAATGACTACGTTAGCTTACATTTTGAAAAATAATACATTATGAATTATTTAACCCAATTAATAATTATATTGCCCAGTAAATTTTGTTCATGTTGAGATCAAACATTCATCATGAACAATTTTACCAAATGACAAGGGAGATCAAGCCCACTAGAAGCACATTCAAAAGCACAGAGCATCAGAATGATAATAACCTATAAAGCACATGCAATCCAAATCAGACATATAGTCATAAACTAACATCAGCTCCCATGAAACATCTGTGCCTTGAAACACTTTTCTCTTGAGTTCACCATATATTTGTGCGGTAAAATATTTTTTATAGTGGACATCAACACAAGATGTGTAACAATGTTACACCTTATGTCAACACCTTAGGATAATGAAAATGCCACAACGTAATTGCAAACATAAAGGAGACATTTAAATTTTGCAGCACTCAAGTCAAGCCATCAAATGAGAACTTGAAAATGAACTGTCAGATTTTAATGCACTCTATCATCTTCAAGTTAAAGAGAACTTATCAGGAGAATCAAGTGTCCGTGCTAGGCTTGTCTGTAGACTTCACTGCTAGACAGTTGACACAAAGCAAGCTGTGTCAGATCATACATGTCTTTGTCCATAAAATAGTGTTTTAATAACGACAAAGGATTGGAATGCTTCTTTGTCAAGTTTTCTCTGAAAATAAAGGAGAATTTTTAATGTTACTGAATTGCACCCAAGCTCATTAACTGTTTCAATAGTTATGAAGAAGAAATAATATGAAGTTTCATAAAAACATTTTATACCAAAATAATAAATTTTTGCATTTAGTAACAAATTATGAACAAGCATTTTACATTCTTGACAAAATGAGTTTGCAAAGTGTTCATTGACATCCAAAAATAAACACATTACATCAGAGAATGTTAGGCATATTGTATTACAAATGTGATACAAGTACAATAATTGAGACATCTGATCTTGCACTTAAAGGTATTTTGCAAAACAAGTTTTGTGCGAATTCATTCAGTTATTTATGATTGTCATCAGGAGTTTGAATGTTAATCTACAAATCATATTGCGTCTTGAAATTATTTCTTTTCATTTTCTCTACCAGTATTTTTCACCATACAGTGCTACGGTATCACATATTTACAGGTCTATTAGAATTTTAAAAGGGCAAATAGATGTAAGCTCAAGAATTTGCCACTCTCATAAGACACCCCAATACACAATGGTAAGTGGAATGCACCTCGGGAACAAATATTAAACGGCTCGTCTTTTATTTTACTACCACTTGTAAGGCTTATTTTGAAACTCTTGAAGTATCGGTAAGTAAAGTTTAATGAAGAATCAGAATCCACCAGTAGGCTCTTTACCAGAACTGAGAAACCCTATTGTGAAAGGTTGCTATAGTTTGACATCTGATGCACTTATTCTAATATCATATTTTAATCACTGTTTGCAATTCCTTCTCTCGTGAAATTATGATGGTGTAATTTGGGGACAGCTGAGTACTAGGCTTTTCGTAAATTCTGTATGTGTAAAATGCATTGTTATTGTTTACATTTTGTATTCTAGTACGGACCAGAAGTCACTTTTCAACAATAACAAAACACTTTACAGGTTGAGTTGACAAGCTGAATACTGTGAAAAATCAACATGCTTTGGGTAGTAGAACAAAGAATGATGGTTCACATTCAAAACGAAAATAGTGACAAAATTATTAAAAGATAGCATTACTAGCCCTTTAATTTATTTCCTGGAGTGGCTATCGCTATTTTTCATATAACTCATTGCAAATGTATATCTGTATTAATCACTAATGTAAAGGCCAAGAAGTATTAAGTTCTGATAAAAATGCTATATTTATATGAATAAAGAACAAATAAATTATGCTGTAAAATGGTGGATAGTGGGTGTCCCAGATTTTGTATGGGTGTACCCTTGACTGTTCAAATTTCTAAGCACAAACTCTCCAATAATTCTCTTGAAATGGAAGGTCAAATTTGCATTTTGGCTAAATGCTGATGTCAAAACTATATTTTCTGCAAAATAAGACTTCAAAAAGATGCCTAGTATTTTCGGATAAAAACATGTCAGAGCTAACAATTAGCGCTCAAAACTCTGCATTACATTAAAAGTATTGTAGCCAAATGTTGACATGTTGATCTCAATACCAAAGTGCATGTATGGTATGTACATGTACTGGTATACCTAACAAAGGGAAGTGTCCCATGGGACTTTGTCTGTACAGAAACAAAAAATGTAGAGCAATCCTGATATATGATAGTGGGAAAGATGTCTTGAGAATTAAGGCTATCAGAAGAATGGAAGGCACTCGCGACAAGGAGAGTGACTTTCCAATAACTCAGCACAGGATTTAATTCTCAGTAAACTCTGCAAACGGTGCAACAGCACAAATGTGAACTTACAGTTTGTTCTCATCCTCATACATTGCTCTAGACTAGTCATTTCAGCCTCATTCAAACATTAATGCCATGGTATTACACTTGTCAATGTTTGTTGTATCACGTACTAGTATACACTTTGTATAGTTCTGATCAATGAACTTGTCATCATGCATCTTGTTACCAGTCACAATTAACGATTTATTCTTATATTGTTTTGTTTTCATGTTTAAAGTATTTAGATTTTATTAGCTCATAAAAACAAGAAAAATAAAATATATATTCATCTTTCACCGTAATTTTTGTTGGACACATTGGATAATAAACAACTGATGATTTTCCCCAATTTTCAGAAAACTTCAGGCAATACGTCAGGCATTGAGCACTGAGGTACAAGATTTACTCTTCAAAGTTGGCTTTGATAGTTCAGTGACCTCAATGCCAGAAAGAGAAGACAAACCAGAAAGCAAGCCTGGTGCTTGCAGGATACATGGCTCTGTGGATCTACATAAAGTGAGTTGTCTACCCTACCTACAGAAACACATGGTTTATCCCTATTGTGTTAGAAGGTGTGGAATAAACTATGTATTGGAAGTGGGTATGTGAAATACTGAAGCACCCTACTCCACCGAACCTTCAGTTATATTAAGTTGCACCATGTCGTGCATGTATTAAAATATACCATATTTCATATTTCAGCCTGAGTTTCATTGTAAGATTATTGCTCCTGTGTCTTGTCACATTATTTTTATGAGTTTTGTTTCAAACTGAGGTATGTCAAGTCTTTGTACTCACTCAAAGGTGCATATATACTGTTGCACGTACACCTTATGTGTTCCCAAATATGGTTGCAAATATAGAGCTTTCTGTAAAACATTCACAATCATATTGATGATAAATGGATATTTTACTGTTTTTATGACAATCTTGTTTTCATAAGTAAGATATGTTTGGCATATCATCATCATCGCAGCTTATAATGCCAAAAAAGAAATGATATTATGTGAAAGGAAAAAATCCTGATGCTCTTTCTTGGCTGTAAAATAAAGTGTTCAAGTGTTCATGAACTTTATTGAGAGTCAGTAAAACAACCAAACAAATTACTGCCTGTAGTAGATATAACTTTCACTATGCTGGATGATATGACTTTATCTTGTATGGCTAACAATTTTTTCACATCAGTTTTATATTTACATTATCTTAGGTTGCTGGTATTTTCACATCACAATAGGAAATCAGTACCATATCCAGGGGGACATGCACATCTCTCAGTTTTCATCAATTTCAATCTTAAGTTCATTTTATTTTTAGTAGCTTTTGATCAAATCTGTACACTCATTACCCAATGATTAAAAAAATCCACAAATTTACGATGTTTTGTATTACCTGGCATTCCATAGGCATAATGCTGCAAAAAACTGACCAGTATCTCATTTCAAACTGAAACATGAATACACACTTATCTTTTCAACAAAAACATCAAACCATGAACTGTAAATTCTGCAGTTGCATTTGAAAACAAAGTCCCTGTTGTACTTGTTAAAAATGTCTCATTCTTGTTGCGGCTGATTTAAAATGTGTATTCATCCAGGGAAATGCATTGCCGAGTCAGTATACCGATTGCTTTAAGGTCAAAATTAAAAAAAATGAATATGATTTTGTTTAAGGTAGCTACATACCTTTTAGCCACTTTCAGATTTTTATTTTTTTCTCAATTGAACACGTCCCAAACCCAAATAAAGTATACATTTTCTGAAAGCCCTGATATAGAGCTATCCGACCAAGCACAGTACACGGTCATTATTTGTATAAGAGTCACGTGACAAGCGTTTTGCTGAACCTTCCAAAAACGGTTTTTCTCGCCTTATGCGAACATGCTGCAAGATTTCCGGTTGGAATTTCTTCATTGACAAGCCTTGACAATATCCTTCAAAACCGTGTCTGCGATTTTTTCCCGGAGGCTCCATTCAAATTATATGGCGTGATAATTAAAATTCCTTGAAAATCACCTTCATCTAACACCTTTAAGAGCGCATTGAAAAAAACAAAGGCATATAAAGAAATCAGATATCGGTACAGAGCTAATCAGAAAGGTGGTTGGCCCCCTCCTTTATCCATTGTCTATCGTTGTCAGTATCTTTGGTTGCATCTGTCAAATTTCACATATCTAGCTGCTTCTCCAAAACAACTGGTCTGATTGTTTGATATAAATAATTGGCAGGTTCCCTACAGTGACCTTTGTGAGATTTGTTCAAACTGTGTAAGAAGTTGCTTGTTTGTAATTTTGTGGCAATTTCCCCACTTTTGGTGAACAATCTTCTCTCTCTAAATGCACTTGCCCAATCCCTTTGAAATTTGGTGTACAGGTCCTTTGGATTAATTTTAGTCAGATTTGTTCAATTTTTGGCAATATCTGCAGTATGGTATATTTTGAGCTTATTTTGCCAGTTTTGGGATAAAAAATCTGCAAAAATAGTCAATCAGAATGTTTTTGGATATTTTGTATCTTTCATTTATAGAGAAATTAGCACCTCACAAAAAAACCTGTTCATCTGCTAAAATGATGATACTTCAATGTACAAACCCTTCACAAACATTTCTCACACATGTGAAATCAAATACATGTATCACAGCAGAGCTCTATTGGTTGGTCTTTTGTCTAAGTCATGACATCATTTCATGTTTTGGTGTCTATATTGCTTTCCAGAATACAATTTTTCACATCGGATAGATCACTTTTTATTCAGCATTCCCACTCCAGGGATTTTTAATCCATTGGATGGAAATCAAAAAATTACAAAAGAGAGTATTATTATTGAATCAATTCCTTGCGCAGAATACTTTCATGGACTGGTTGCAAACAAGAAAAAGCTACAAGAAGACAGGTGGGTCCAAAATCAGCCCCATGATCTCTACGTCCTTTGTCACATTATTTATAAAATTTATACCAAAAACATGTCCAGGTGGTCTTCCTGTCAAAGCAATCTACAGAACTTTTTCATTCAGTACCTTTAATTCCTCAAAACACGCCTTATTGTATTGTGTGCATACATAGTACTGGTATGCACACACCAGTATACCGTATACCGGTATACATATCGTATGAAACGCCTTATACCATTAACATCTAGTTAGTCAGTACAGACTCTCTTTACAGTTGTAATATTGCCAAATCGTACAAAGAATAATGCATTTTTATCAGAGATGCATGAAATATGATGTTACAGTGGTAAAATACTTATGAAATCACCTGAGGATCAGAAAGAGATAAGCCATACATAAATGAATTTATATCTGTGTGTCTTGTTTCAGGTATGCGTATGTACCAATATTTTATACAGATTGTACCAACACAGGTGAACACTAGAGTTGCTAAAGCAGACACACATCAGTATGCAGTCACTGAAAAGGTTTGTCTATTGTTATCATCCTTTGTGAAGTAATTCTTGTAGCAGGACAGTGGTGAAGTTAGCAGTGCATGATAGCAAGGAAGTGTAACTCCCTTTCACCCAAGTTTGGTTTAGTCATAATATCAGGGAGCTATCCTGATACATACATACATGTACCTTGATGGCAGAATGCAAAAAAATGCCACAAATGACATGGTGCATTTACATCACCAACAACTTAAAGATAACTTTTGTTGCTGCTGTGCAGTGTGCTAGGAAGGTTATATCTGATTGGCCGATTGTCACTATTCACAGCAACTTAGGAGTCGTTTTGTATTATTTAATTATAATGGTAAGATTCAGCCACCCAATTGGACATCAGCTTCTGAGACGCTACACATCAGCCCAACCTTTGACTTTCTTGTCAGTAAATTCCCTTCTACTACAGGACTTGTAGATTAGGTTCCGTATGCCATTTTGTGTGTCCTCGGTCTGTCCAAGCAGGTATCTCAAACATGCATGGCCCTATTTCTTTCAAACTTGGCTCAAGGATAAGACACTATAGCATACATATATGCACACCAATTTGTTTTGTGATTCGATCAAATATCGTTGCAAGACGGTCATTTTCTCGGATTTTTTAAATGTTCAGAGCCATTACTAAGACATGCCTCTGCAGATTTCTTTTAAACTTCGACAACACATCATGACTTACATGTGCATGTCAAATGTTTTCATGATACGATCCAATATGGCTGCCAGGCAGCTATTTTGTTCTGATTTTTCCATGCTCACTTTGATAACATTAGATGTAAAATGATATGTAGTATTTTTTCATCATAACAGAAACCAGTTGTTGTTGATCACATGTTTAAATGAATTGTATACACAGTTTTGTGAAATTCATGTTTGTACCTTTATATGTTTTCAATACTGCAATTTACCACCATTGTCATCCTCTGCAATACCTTACCTTGCCAAGACAATTCTCTTGCCAGCCACAGCACATTCAAGTCCACCCATTTAGTACACTTTGAACAAAATCAAGTTGTCATGAAAGAATTTATGATATAGCGCCCTCCACAGCCATTTGTGTAATTTCCATGTTCTAATCCCATTTATTTTAGTGAGCACAAGGCGCTTTCAGGATATGTAATCACTTTTATTCAAAGAGAAAAAGGAAACATTCGTTTGCCTATTTGGCACTTCTGGACTTGAAAACTGTGTTTACAATCTCATTTGTAAACTTTTACAGTTTCACATTGACAAATTTACCTTTGGCAAGGACTATGTAATTGACAATGATGTGTTTTGCGGCCTGTATTGTGTGGTCCTAGGCCTAGAGGTAAAAATGATTGATAAATTAGTGATTTTCTCTGTTATTTCAGGACAGGGTGATTAACCATCTAGAAGGCAGCCATGGAGTTGCTGGGATTTTTTTCAAGTATGATTTGTCATCTTTGTTGATCAAAGTCACAGAGGAATACCAACCAATATGGCAGTTTTTAGTCAGATTATGTGGAATTGTGGGAGGAGTCTTTGCTACATCAGGTTGGTACTGGTATTGTATCTTCTAGGGATGTGTATGAATTTGGATAGTGACCAATACCTGTTAAATCAGCTTTTGACGATACAAGTTAATGATCTAGCTTCAAAACTGTCAAACATGTTATGTACATAGTGTGAACATTGTCAGAGAAGTTCAACACTTTCTAATTCACACACAATTCTGAAAACACTTCTCTGTTGATAGCCAAAGCTTTTTATTGCTTTCAAAGGATAACTGTGCTTGAAAATTAATATGTGTCGTTAGTTTCATTTTGACAGAGATACTCATGTAACTTAAAATAGCAGTATCTGAACTGATAAGTACCCACAATCAACTGTCAAATCCAAACCCATATACATAGCCTAACCCAGCAATTAATCTGCTAACAATGTCTAGCCAGTGGTAAAGTCAAAAAGGGCAGCTTCTTGCTCCAGAAATGAGACATATGATGATGTATCCAAAGCAATCAGACATTAGAGGGCAATATCTGGACACATATTTTCCTATGTTATGCTGCATGTTTCAGACATTTTTTTTTGCCACATGTCAGCCTTGCCGTTTGGTAATATGATCACATTCAAACATAAACACTTCACCCTAGAACTTGAAGATACACAGACTTGTAAACACACAGCTTTGTGTGGGTAGTCTCAATATTCATAAATTGGGTCATTGTATTATAATTTTTTGTCACCTGTGACACTTTCATTTTCAAAAAAATTAACCAAAAAAGTCTTATCTTACAGGCATGTTGCATTCATTGATTGGAGCTCTGTATGATCTTATATGCTGTCGATATCAACTAGGAAAATACAAACCAAAACAGGTAATATTTTGATTATCTATCTTTTTATAGTGCTATGATTCAAATGCTGCTTCACTTCCTGCTCTAGTAATTGTCAGACACTTGACACGCATAGCTGACACCTGTAGCTTGGTTTTCTTTGAGTCTGTATGGCGCCCTCAGTGTCTACCAATGACCCTAATCCCATACATGTAATGTCTGGCCTTCTTCTTATGACAGTCATTTGACATTACCATTGTTAAGGTAATTAACACAGTCAATAATATACACATTGATCAAATGGCAGATTATTACATCTAACATCACAAAATTTTAAGGTTATTTTATATTTACAAAATACTATCAATATAAGGGATCCCTGCTTGGGATATGGGACTTGCCAATGTTTGGCAAATATTTACCGTGTATTGTGTTTCCTAATATGAAATGCATAGAAATGTTTTGTAAAAGTTGACATTTTCTAAGAAAGGCTGCAAATGATTGCATCTTGTAACTATGAGGAAATGGATGTGTGTGACAACTGAAAGTAAAATTGCTACAAAAACAAAGTGCATACTGCAGAAAACAGATCACCACACACCCATAAAATTCTCACATAATTCTCAATTTGTAGTATGATTCCTACCTTCAATGTTAGCCTTCAACAATATTAAATGAAAATGTTATTCAAAATCGTGGATGAAATAAATTGCATTTGTTTATCTCTTTGTAAAAGTTCTCATAACCTCCACAGTGGACATTAAAAAAATGACCATTTACATTTGACAATATGTGTAAACGTTCTTTTAAACATGTACATTCCCAAGTAAAAGCAACTCGGCATCCTTTGAGTGTGCATATTGTACGCTGTTTAAGTGTGTTACACAGTACTGTTATATACAAAGTATCACATCCCTAAGTCTTCAGGATCTACATTTAATATCAGGAAGCTTTAAAGGAATGTCTATTTTCTTCCTTACTCTGCTAATATTATGTAATTCCTGTTTTCATATTCTTTCTGTTTTTTGTAATTACAGATTGATTCTGCCAGTGTTCCTGTACACAAATTAGATCAAGGAATACAACCTGTCACACCACAAGTTAACTTTGTACCTCAATCAGACCAACAGACAATACAACAATAGAGTTTCTTCACATTCTGTGTTTCTGCTTCATTCAATAAATCTGTGAATTCTAAGATGCTGTCAGACAGAATTAATAATTGGAAAAGAAGAATTGACAACTTTTGTATTTTACAACTTTTTACTTTGTTCACATCATTCTCCTAAGCTATGAGTTGTTTAAGCCTTGTTGTACTGAAGTGTAAAGTATATTTCAACAAGGTGTTTTTTACCTTAAAATTAATTCACTAAGGACGATAGTTTCTGTAAAGACCTGAGGAGAAATGTGACAGTTTACCTTGCCCAATACAAGAAAAATACATGTCTCTATTACAGGGCTAGTATCTAAAACTTATGATGTTTTTTGCAGTTGTTTGCTTTTTATGTCAATTATAGTTTAAAAGTTACTTGATCTGTTTCCAAGGCATTCAGCCTGTCAACTTGGCTTGTACATGTGTAGACTGCATTGTTATTGTTGACAAGTAAATTCTGCTCAAGACTACAATTCAAATGTGATCAAGTACATTCTACATGTGTAAAGGCAGTGTGATGGGAAGGTAAATACAGTGTATTTCAATATTCTTTGGGAATACTGTAGAAGTCATAAGAGACAAACAAGTTGTCCTTCTAAAGGTACTTGAACTGTATTTAACTACTTTTTACTTTGTTCACATTATTCTCCTAAACTATGAATTGCTTAAGTCATACTGTATTGAAGTGTGTATCTTTCAACAGTGTGTTTCTATCATAAAATTATGTCATTAAAATAACTTAGGATAGTTTCTTCGAAGACCAGAGGAGAGATGTGACAACTTGAAGTTTCTGTGCCATGTATAAGAACAATAACTTACCCTGTTATAGGGTCAGTAGCTGTAACTTTTTATGATTCCCCCCCCCCATTTTTTTATTTTAAAGGTATACAGTCACCTGTAATCTAAATATGCCCATATATTATCAAAGGGGCGTTCCTCTGTATTCAAAATGCCCATGTGAGGACGCTGTTTTCAAAAAGCGGCCACCCGCTTAAAATCTGTGATTGGTTAGATTTTCTCTTTCCATGGCAACTGTGGCAAAGTTGGAACAGGTGACAGTATACCTTTAATGTCAGCTATAGTTATTTACACTTCTCCCAAAGCATGTTGAGATTTACAGTATTAACCCTTTGCATCCTGACCCCCTGGTACTCTATGACGTCATCGGACATTTGTGTCCGAGCTGGGTTCAAAGGGTAAAGCTTTTCAATTCGTTGTAACATGTGTAGACTGAATTGTTATTGTTGATAAGTATATTCTGCCCCAGACTAAAATTCAAATTTGATCAATAATATTGGATTCTACATGTGTAAGGACAGTGCATTGGCAAGCTAAATACAGGACATTTTAAGATTATTTAGGGAGTATAAAAAGAACTTGGAAGTGACCTGTTAAAACATAGTGAAAAAATTATCCAAAATTCAGCTACTGGCCTGTTACCCACCAATAGAAGTCTGAAGAGACAAACACTGTCCTCTCTTTAAAGGTACTGGAACTGTAATAGAAACATAAAAGGTGTAATTTTCATGGCTTTGATATGTGATACCTTAAATTTTGTTTCATTCAAAGCTTTCATTTGTTGAATAAATCTAAAGTCTTTCAAATCTTTGTGTGTAATAAGTGTGTTTGGTATTTATGAACAGAGTTAGAAGAATACACTGAGAACTGTACGTATTGAAAGCATTATGTTAGACAACTTTTTACTAACTGCTTCATAAATGACAATCAAACTGGTAATCAGAGTTTATTTTCTGTTTGGATTTCCAGAGGAGCATTCAGACTGCTACACGATGTATGTGACAAAGAATGTCTTTGAAATGATTCACAATTTGCATCTAGCTCCAAAACTCGAAATTTGCTCTGAAAAGGAATCCGTTATTACAGCAATGTTAAGATGTATTTCAGTGGTAGAAGAGTTTATATGTTACCCCAGTGCCTAGACATTGCCTTTACTGTGTTATTGATGTTGACATATTTTAAAGGGAGGCAGTCGTCGGAACTGTGCCTGTGTGTGACTTTATTGTTTACAAACAATGTACTTCATGCATGAGATCTAGATGCATCAAGTCAACAGTAGCTACACAACATTTAAATTTTACGATCTTCATCATTAATAAACATGTTTTAACTTTCATCAATCGCCAACATACCCTAGACACAATGTTTACATCGGTCATTGGGGTCCCTGGCAACCTTTGAGCAGAGTTCCGACGACTGCCTCCCTATAAGGCACCGTATTACTAGTCAGTTTATTCTCCTTTGTCGTCTGTTGCCCATCCTCTGCAGTCAACTTGTGACTGCTGCACGGGAATGTACAAGTCTCACTAACTGTCTGTTCATATGATGAAACTTACACAAGTGTTTTGAGAGAGCGCTTGGTCTACCATCAGTTTCTTATATACCACTGGTCTGTCAGCTTCCAAATTTGATATGTAGCTTTACAGGGATGCTCTCAAATAGTTTAGTAAACATTATCAGAAAGTTTGTATATTCAAATTTTTGACAATTTCTTTCTTTGATTTTTGTTTAAATTTTTGAAAAATCTCTCAAAGTTTTCATCGTTTTTTCTCGGAGGGGGACTTTAAAGTTTTGCGCTGCCTATAGGGAACCTGAAAATTGTTTAGTTCCCTTTTACCTTCGCATTTTCCAATTACAAGGTTTGTCAGATAATTCAAAGAAAAATGAATAACATATAAATGTCATCAATTGTTTTAATGTTAGTTATGATTAAACAAAATCTAGAACCAATTTGTCACATTTCATGACTTTTGTCTCGAAAAAATCTAAACATGTATGATATTTCATAAAAAATCCCAAACAATTAGAGTCCAGACTGAAAGTCATTTGTCAATGTAAAACTTTTAAACAGTAAAGACTCTGTGCAAAAAAATGTGTGACTGAATGGAATTATTTATTTTCTACCAAATTTGCCATTATTACACCAAAAATTTTAGAGATTAAAACTTTTATTTTATGGAATATTTCAACTTTCCAGTTTTGTCAATTTTTAGCAACATCTTAAGTTGTATAAGTCCTGTACCTTTGAAAAAATATTGTTTGGTAGGCCACTGTGCTCAGATTTTCACTATGACAATTTGAAATATGGCTCTACAAACTGCTGATAATAGGTAGTTTCAAACATCTGCAAGTAGAACTGCCCAATACATGTTTATTTATTTCTTTGCATGCATCCCTAATAAGCTATATGATAATAGGGGGGGGAGACTTGAACAATTTTGAGGGTTCTGAGGGGGATCTGAAAAAAAGATGTCAGTTGCGATTCCTCCAGTCCCCTCCCCAAACGTTATTTGTGTACAGAACATTACAGATGCTCATTCATTCAAAAACAAGACATTACATTTGTTAAATCCATTCACTTTATTGGGAAAAACATCGCATTGCCATGAGACAGTGTACCAAAACCAAACAGTATTGATTTCTTTATGAATGTACAGTTTTAGTTTCCTTTGCTGTAAATTTTGAAAATATATGATTTGGATGGTACATATGGCAGGAATCAAGAATAACTTTTTCTATGAATTAAAGAATTATATATTGATAATACATATAAAGTATTGGTTGTTTTCACTTCAGGCCTTCAGCCAATAAAATACAAAATTCAACGATGAACAAGAAAAGTAAACCACAAATAAAATGCAAAATAGTACAAATATGCCAATAATGAATTAATATATTGTTTAAAAAACCTTGAAGAAAGATGGGAATGAGAATCAACACAGCTGTGGATCGACATGTTATCGGTATTCAATGAAGGTTTACAAAATGTAAAGAAT
Source organism: Ptychodera flava (assembly GCF_041260155.1). Taxonomy (NCBI): domain Eukaryota; kingdom Metazoa; phylum Hemichordata; class Enteropneusta; family Ptychoderidae; genus Ptychodera; species Ptychodera flava. The sequence continues at coordinate 55,530,267 of NC_091928.1, read as the reverse complement.
AACGGAGTATAAAATTAAAAATGTCTCAAAATGGACATTTAATTTAAAACTGAGATTACATGCTAAACTTAAAGAATTCATACTCGAAGTAAAACGTTTACAAAAAAACAGTACACTTCTTGTTATCTTGTTTTATATATCATTTCAAATCACACCGTATTTTCATAAACGTAATTTGAGCATAAACGAAAGTAGTTGAGAATATTGATCGGTGAGGGCGCCACTCACTTCCCAAAGTCTACCAAATGCATGAACAAACTTGAGCTCTCGGGCTCTTTAAATTCCGCTCCTCGACAATGTCGCGCACTGCAGAAAAGAAGGTAGAAACCACAGTAAATCTTAGCTAGATTGGAAAATTATTGAAGGACCATTTTACTACAAAATTACCTATTGTTAGTTTTATCAATCATTGACTCTACCCTTCAGCAATGAAAAAACAGAAGTCAACAGCTTGAATACGATGCGAATTTCTCAATCTTTTATCGGCGGTCTGCACGTAAAACTTGACAGCTCTGTGTTAATAAATCAAAATAATGAAAATGTTTTCCACGACTTTGTGAAAAAAATTGTAAAAAAGATCAGACCGGGGGAAAAGTGTTTGCATTTCCCGTAACCTAATCTACCACCCAACTAAACCTGCCGCGTGCCGGCTCTCAACTTCTTTTCCCCCGACTTTTCAAAAGTGGCGTGCGTATTTGCAAACTCTATGTTCTCATAAAACACGATGAGTAAAAATATGCAATATTTACGGGGGTGTGCTACTGAATTTTTTATTTCACGATTTTATTAGACCAGAATTCTTCCTACAGTACATTCGTGGCCAAGTCAAGGAAATAGTCCATCTGAAACACAGTCGCCTATGGTCTAATTCCGCTCTGAAAGGCTTTAGTTCCACCAAGTCAAATTCCTTTTCAATTATTTTATGTTTCTTTGTATTCTTTTCTTGAGATTCTTTTTATAGTCATTGTTTTACATCGCAAAAGAATATTTTTAATTCGTTTTGACCTCTTTGAAGGGTTGTGCACTGTATCCATGCCTGTTGACCAATGGTTCAAGATCGTGACACAGTCACCTGTGGTCGGTTTATTCCGCTCGGCGTCGATACCCCCATAGACTTATGTAGGCCTACATATGCCTGAACTACTTCTCAGGCATATGTACACACGTCTATGGGGCATCGACGCCGAGCAGAATAGACCGATCACAGGTGACTGTGATCGTGAGCAGTAAAAACCCCACTGTATCTGTATCTCTGAATAGTCTTATTCAGAAAATGTTCATTGAGTAATAGAATATGGCATCCTAGAATAAGTTCAGGACAAAGCAGCAAACAAGTTAATATGAAAACTGAAAATTAACATTATTGTCGACTCTACTCGTGATCCCCTGAGCCGCCCACCCTGATTTGCGGCACTGTGACGTCAGTTTCAGAGTTTGTCGGTCAGCTGTTCATAGCGCCCTCTACACTAACTCAGTTCAAAGCAAATCGGAATGGCTTCGCGCCAGCATGAGGTCCGCTCCAATCGAAGATTTTATAATATGTACAGAGGTGATTTTGGTTCATCGATGGAAAACTTGAAACCATACATGACAGAGATAACAGAGGATAAGCAGGTAATTTTTTAAAACATTATTTCACACACACAACTGTTTGTTCGCCATTCTCTACGAGTTGAGATGTGATGGGATCAGTTCTGTAATCAGCAAGCTTGCATTGCAGAACACACCTCTTGACAAAATGACTCAAATATTTCAGTAGAAATTCTCCAAAACAACCCACTTTTGGTATATTTGTATCGAAGACATGAAGTGACGTTATGTTAAATATTTCCGTTCAAAATTCTGTTTGAAATGCAGAAAATAACCCCCATATTGATTTGTTGACATGACTCATGTGTTGTGATGTTGACAAATCACCGTCGATTGTCGTACACTTCTTGTCAAATTTCCTCGATTTTTTCAATGAAAATGTGTCTGAATTATTAAATTTCATCATGTTCAAACTCTAGAGGAGTAGCGACAACAACTTTGAATATTTTTGGCCCAGAATATCGGTTCTAAATGCGAGAAATAACCGATTATTAGTTTGGAGGGTGATGTAAACAGTGCAGGCCGATCGTTTCGTCACGCTTGAGTGACGATTAAAATTAGCGCGTCAAAACTTTTGAACAAATTTCAATATTTTGATGAAATTTAGACATTACACATCATCTTGGTGTTTCTGTCTACTTAGAAAATACATAGATTTCATCGCTGGGATATCCTCTAACAGCAATTCTATCACCGTCGGCGGTCACTGCCATGTAGAAGGGGTAGATCACTTGACGATGGAAAAGATGATCTATACAAGTTCTATCTTCACTCCAAATCGAAATCCTATCATTGCCGTCATCACAAACATAAACATGATCAGCGCCATCAACGGCAATGCTGTGTGGGTAGTACAGCTGACTATCACCGTGACCACGGTGACCGTATTGGTACAGGAAATTGAACTGAGCATCAAAACACTTGATGCAGTGATTCCAACAGTCAGACACCATGATGACATCCTTACTGTTGACAGCGACAAAGAAGGGGTGGTTGAATGGTGTCTGCCTATCATCTTGATGACCACCAAGACACTCTGCAATGTATTGTCCAGTCTGGCTGTACTTCAGGACACGATGACCGTTGACCTCTGTGACAATAACAAACCCCTTCACAAGAGCTATGCACCGGGATCTGAGTTTGTAGGTAGGGTAATTATTCTGATAACTTTATTATTTTGATCACAAACAACTATTTGCACATTACTGTCATCAAGGATGAAGTAGAGGTTGTCCTGAGAGACAGCTATGGACAGTGGCTTGAATGGCTTGGCAAACTGACCACTGAAACTGCCCAACTCCTTTTCACAAGTGTAATCTTTGTTCAGTATGTGTACAATATTTTTGTCTCTGTCACACACCAAAAGTTTATCGTTGTGGAATGCCAGACCTCTCACAGTTTTGAACTTGTGTCCTTGATGACCATTTATGATCCTTCTTGACCACTGCTCTGAAAGGTCAAAGGTCAATAGATATATAATACACAACAGAAATGATAGATGATAGGCTGTATAGTAACTCATATTCCTTGGAAGTGAGAAGAACAATTGACAAATATTGACACAAATTGAACTTAAAGACAAAGTCAGTCATTCAGCCAAAGTTTTTAGGGTATTTATTGTCACCATCTCTCAAAGTTTATCTGTTTACCATGGCAACACAATGACAATATTTTGTCAAATATGGTCATTTTAAAATGTTATTAGCCTATGTTGACACATCATGGCTTTTTCATTATTTTTATGACATTATTATAGTGTCATAGGGAACTTTGTCAGATGTAATTGATTAAGTGACCGCCATGTTACCATAGCAACTCTTTTTGTAGAGTGAAGTACAAAATATGTCATTTGTGTACATATGTATTTCCTAAAAAGGTCAAAGGTCAAAGCAAGATAAATAGGCAGTACAGTAACCTGTATGCCTGGGAAATGAGATTAAATATTGAAAAATATTGAAAATTACACAGCCAAGCTCCTTGATGTATCTACCATTATTTTTTTTTTTATTTTTTTAATTGCTTTTCACCATGGCAACACAATCAGTGCAAATTTGTTACTGAATTTATTTATTCTAGTGTGTTAGAAAAACCTTTTACCCTTGTACGGTATACATGTTTTGTTTGCACCTGTTTGATGTGGTATTAATTGTACTACGTCAGGTATCCCTAACATACTCTGTCTTTATTAGTTCACAGAAAGCCATGTTACCATAGCAACGTATTTTTAGACTGTGGTTCAAAAATTACCATTTGCCTATATTCTCTTGATTTGTACAGGTACATGGACATCAAAATTATTTCAAAAATAGGCTTTGGATAATAGCAAACCAATTTTTTCTTAAGCAAATCAGTGACTTTACTGATGAGAGGTACAAATAAAATGCCCTTTAGGTACAAAAATGATTTCTTTGCTACTTAGATGACAATAAAGTGTAATAAATCTTTTGTATTGTTATTTGAAAAAATATTATTACCATTTTTTTATGTTTTCTGTAAAATTCTCATTTCATATTTTGACGATAACGGATTTACAATAAAGTCATTTTGTGATTAAAAGAATATCATGTTGCCAAATTATTACCTTTCTTGGATAATTTTATTAAATAATTCTTTGACCGTTGCCTTGAAAGGTCAAAGGTCACAGATGAAGGCAGGAAAATAAATTTCTACAGCAGCTTTGCTTTGAAACTGAGAACAGAAAGTAATAAAATTTAAATTGCATCAAAAAGTCAATGTTGTGATCAAGCTTTTCAGAGTATTTATGATCATTGTGGTATCATCCCATGTTACAATTGCAGTGTTGAATCTAGAGCGCGCCATCGCGGGATTGACGCGTTTCAGCAAAAAATCCCGCTCTGAAATCTACCCAGTGCGTCACTTTGGGCGCACTCACAATAGGGGGGTCTGTAAATAGGTCAACGTGTGTTTTCTTTCATTGTTAAACGTAACCACTTTGCGTGATGATTTGCTATATTTTGCTAGAATGTTACCAATGATTTCATTTATAAATACTTTAGCAGCACACGTCCGTTTGAAATGACATTTGCGTTTGTTACATTGTCAATAAAACTTGTTTGTGAATGTACTGACTGACAGCCGTGACGAGAAAAAAATTCACGTACGGGAGTAATTTCAAACTAACTCTCACACAGAAAGGTTTTTGAAAATGTAGCCAACACACCTATTCCATTCAAAAAGAAAAAACATGTTCTTGATCAAGCGGAAATCAAACCAAATTCCAAAATTTTCTGAAACATTTCATGTGTCCACATGGATCGAGATACTAGACGTAGCTTGGTTCATGTTGTTTGTCAAAGTCGTTATGCCACGGTCACGCATGCATGTCTTGCCAAGAAATTCGATCTAGCGAGAACAACAGGAATATCTATTCAGATCTTATACCACGGGTCATATGTAAGTTCTTCAGTAAGAATGCATTTACTAATACTTGCACGGCTTGCATTGTCAGAGTCGGGACGTTGTGCTGTGTTTGTTTTGCCCCGATGCAGCACATGGTGTCGGCCATTTTCCAAACTTGCTTAGGACAAAGCGTCATCACTCTAGACTCCCTAGGTTACCCTTTTATGTCTATTGGAACTTACTGCTGCAGAGATCGAGACTACTTAGTCATTAAAAAAAGTCCTGCTCTATCAATGAGAGCTGTGAAATGACAAATGAACTTACTTTTCTCACTGTGGGGAAATTGTCAATTGTATTTTTGCATAATACTGAAAGAATTATCTCTTGAGACTAACAGAATGTGCTGCATCTTTTCTATGAATGTGAGTGAATTTGTGATACTTTATTCAAAACAATTATATTCTTGAATAGATGTACAAAGACATCATAGACTTATTTTAAATAAATGCTAATTTAATATGCAGATTAATATGCAAATTTGCTGCCAAACAATTGTCCCCCAAATTTTGAAAATGTCCCCCAAAATTTAAGGCAGTGGGCCCAAATGTCCCCCAATCCTAAGATCCTAGATTCAACACTGTACCATGGCAATACAGAATGAATGTTTTGTGTAAGAAGTTGGACAGTTGTTAACACTTGAGCTCGTTTCCCTGTTTTGTTAGTTTTATTATTTCTGTATTTTATTATATTTGTATATTTTTTTTTGTATAGAGTAGCGTTATGGTCTGATGTTTTTAAGAAGGGAAAGCTGCATTGGCATAGCAACACTTTTATGGCTTGTCATTCACAAATTCTTTTTCAAGTTGTGAATATCTTCTGTATTTGTTGAGTCTCAGTCAAATTCCATTCAAACTGTGTTGCACAAGAACTTCAAAATGGTTTCCTTAGCCAATCGATCACTTTACAGTTACATCGGTAACAAAAAATATGCAGTATAGTTTTGAAATTATGCCATAAACCTAGAAACCTCACATCATTTCAATTTTGTCATCCCAAAATTTTAGTGACATTTATTGTTTTTGTGTATAATGTACTCATTTCACAGCCAGTCATCATCATTTCTGTACAATGCTGACATTTTATTGATCATTGTAGTTCATGTTACCATATCTACACTGTTGTACACTGTTGAAAAATGTTAGTATTTAGTATTTGAAATTGTCTAGTAATAACATATGCAGACAACAGATACCATTAATACTGTATTTCATCTACAAATATGCTTATGACCAGAAATCATAAAATGTTTTCCAAAGATTCAAAAATGAACAATTAAGTAATCTTGCCATGATGAAATAAAACTTTAAGATAAATTCAGATTTCTTTACCATGTAAGCTACGCCACTTTGAATCAAAGTTTTTTTTTTGCTTTTTTGAATTTTAGCAGCAGTACGACAAGTAACATTTGAAATGATTAATTTCATACATAAATTAATTTTTCAAAATGCAAATATCAACTTTTTCATAACATTCATTGTTTTTTTTTCTGTTTTACATAACTCTATTTAGTAGATTCAAGCAACATGATGGAATGCAAAGTGCAATATGATGGAGTCAGAAACTGTGCACATTGAAAGCTGGACATGAAGGAGAGCAGTGGAATCATTTATGTAAGTAACATTTAAAGTTTATTTTGAACTGTACTGTAATTCTTTTGCAACTGCTATCTGTCAGAGATATCCTGCTTTTAAAGGTGTATCTTCCACCGTTTGAATATGTGATCAAGATTGATGTCTGACATTGCATTGGTATTTAGTCTAAAGCTTCAGATCTCTGGGGCTTTTCATCATTTGTTCAACCAAATGCATCTCAGGGTTTTGTCTAAGTCATTATTTTGAATACTGATGCATATATAATCTATTGTTGCAAAGTACAGTGACATATTTGCATGATATTGATAAATTATAGTTGTTGTCATGTTGTATACTCTGTTTTTCAGATACAACATATACTGTAAAGTTATCACAGTTGTGATAGTACTGTGTCAAAGTGTTTTTAGTGTACATCAGGTGAAGTACATAAGACTCACAAACTTCCACTCATGTACTGTCTGTTTTAGCTAATCTCTGGTGTCAATGTGTTAAAAATTGTTGTGTACATCTGGTGATGCACATGTGTAGTGCAAGCAATCAAATAATTGCATGTATTGTGTCTTCTCAGTTTTAATATCAGTCTGATTCATTTCCCAAATGGTGACTCATTATGATAATGTATTCCGACTATAAGCCAATCATCAACTAGATTACATCATTAATAAAGAAGAGGTCACACCAGGGTCACAAATCACCTGCCAAGAGTGAAAGGCAGTTTCGGCCGCTTATTAAGCCTCCGTCTTATGAAGGTCAATAAATATTTGACTGTCAACATGATCCATATACGATCATTGCCACAACGAGTCCAGTAATGGTAAAAATAGTCAAGATGTTTATGATTCATTTCTACCGCAGTGGAAGAGTTTATAGCAAGATGGAGTTCAAACACACTATGGTGTACATAACTATGGACACATATGGAGGTTGCCAGGAAATACTATTTTTACTGATGGCGCTCTGGCCGCTGATTGGCTAATGATAGGAAAAACATTATGGTATAGCATTGACAATTTTAAAAATCACCAAGACTGAATATAGTCATCACAGTTTTGGCATCTCTGGTGCTAGTATGGTTTGGAGTGTATACATCACTTATGACTCACATGCATCCACTCTATCTGCATGTCAGAAATACCATTTCAAATTTCAATGAGAAAGGCATAATTTAGCAATTTAAAACTAAAAGTGTGCCATTTACCTGTCTTGTCTTTTGTAACTGAGGTTATTGATGCTTCTGCTCCATGACTTGTTTTGATTCCACTGTCTGTACTTTGAGGCTTTTTCTGAGGTAGTGCTTCTTTCTTTTGATCTGCCTCCAATTGACGTTTCCTGAATGTTGGCATATCGGTATGTGGATGTGTTGGATGACCATACTGCTCATGTTCTGTCTCCATCATCCTAGAATATTCTGTTTTACTTCTCTCGGTTTCATCAGGTTGGTGAAGGCCACTTGCTGAAAATTCATAAAAACAAAGTAAATTTTGATATTCCAATTTCTACTTTTTTTAGTTTATGGAAATTCAGTAGACATTCTTCATCATATTCTCAACACAAACATAACCCCAATGCATTTTACCCCTGGCACTGATCCACAATTCACTTTGAAGCTATGGTATGTATATCACCAGTGTTTGATCTAGGACTTCAAAAATACATGTAGGGGTCACTACAATTTATGTACAAATACTGAATTTGAGGGTTCATTTTTTGGACAAGGTGACTTTGTGATTAGCAAAATCACTTTGAACACTGCAGTCTCTAGCCAGTATTGAAGCAAATTCTTTCATCATATAGCATGTTTACTTGTCCTGCATTCCTAATAAAAAAATAAATATTATTCACTGATATTATTAGTGTAATGTGCATTATCAGTGCTGCCAACGAAAGCAAACCTTAATTTCCATTTGATTACCATTGTTCTCCACTGGTTAGCTGTGTGAAACAGTCATCCCAATGTACATGTGATGGAGACATATATAAAGAGATTTCAAAAACCTGCAGGAAGCCATAAATTCTCTGTTTTCAGAAATGAGATAGACTGCTTCATACAATGAATTCTCTGCAAAAAACTCCTGTCTCACCATCCCATAAAGTATATTTGCTGAAAGCCTCTTTTTTGGTGAATGTTTTCATTTGTATTTTGTAATTATTATCATGTGGCATAACATTTGAAGAGTGTCTCAAAAATCTTTTTCTTTTTTTTTTGTAATGTCCATTTAAAAACAGCATAATGATTGCCAGTATTATGAGTGTCAAATTTCTTCTGTGTGTTCAAATTTTGTTAAGTCTTGTTAAAGGTGTAAGAGTAGAAAATTGTTGTGGCAATAGGGAACAACAAAGAGCCTCAAACAGAAATTGCAGGCATTTTTTGCAAGATTGATACAACAGCTCTTAATCCTACAGATTGCAACTGGAAACATTTGCTGTCTTTGTATACTGGACAGAGAGAAACGACTTTTGAGAGATTACTCAAATTTACTGAGACATGATCCTTATGAAAACAATTATTATAAAATACAAATCACAGCACTTGCCAATATGTAGGCTTTCAAAAATATTTACACTTAAAAGTGGTTATAAACTCAGATTTTTAATTTTTGCAGAGAATTCGTTGTGTTTTAAATGGCCAGAAATTTGTTTCTGATTCTGAAAGGTATTAAATGTAATTCAGGTTTCCTTCATTGCATATGATGTTATGTAACTGTTCACTTAATTTCGTCTTAATAATGTTACCTTCTGTTTCTCCTTTTGATGCGGTATACTGGTGTTCAAATCCTTCTTCGGTCTGATGAAGATCTGATGGTGTCAAATGTGGACCTTCTAATTTTGCTAGTCTTCCTTGTAGTTCCCCTATGATCTTTTCTTTCTTTAACAATTCATATTTCATTTCAGAAGTCTTTCTGATAAACTCTTTGCTATCTGATCTTTTAGAAAGATCCCCTATCTGCTTTTCCAAAGCTGCCTTTTCCCTGTCAGCCTCATTTAGTTGACATTCAAGAATGATCTTTTCTACATCTATCTTGGAGTTTGTCACTGTTTGGCCTAATTCTAACAGATATTCAACCAAATACTGATTAACTTGAATGTCACTGGTTTGGAACAGAAGTAAACTCCTAACAAGTGAACTAACTCTCTCATCTACATTTTGGCCTGGTAGAACCTGAGTGCCCTCCTTGACGAGTTGTTCCTCAAAATCTATAATGAGTAGAAAATTGAAAAGAAAGGTAGGGTTATATACATTGATATAATATCATCACAATGGATATTTCAATACTTTGAATAGCATTGTGAAATTTAGTGATTTATATACCTATTATACAAAACCTAAATTTATTGTTTGTAATATCAAGACAAGAAACAAACAAATCTATCTGTATGGCAAACTTATTCTATTGGTAGTGTCATGATTGTCACATCATCTGCAGTCAGAGTAGACCATGTTTTTTGATGTTGTTCATGAGATGTAGTATATAACCAGCTTTTTGCAGACAATCTGAGACTGATTTATTGGTGTACCAGACATTACAATTTTCAAGTAGACCAAAGATAGCAGAAATGTCAGAAAGTTTTCTAAATTGTCATTCTCAGATTTCAAAACAGTATGGTTGGTAGACAGATGGAACATAAGAAGATATTGTAAAGTATGTAACCAATACCGCACTTGTACTGGATTAAACATTTCATCAAGAAAGAGACATTATCAGTACAAAGTTCTTGGTTACTAACATTCTGACATCTGCGACACTTAGAGGTGATTTACCTTGAGTTGTCAGGTCCTGAGTTGGTGCATCAGTCAAGAGATACCTTGTAACACCCAGTAGTGCTAAGATATCCTCTCTACAGGATAGGATATGTTGAACTGTGTCTGTATTTGTTGTCAGTACTTGCAGCATATCACACTGCCTTCCTTTCAGTCTGATACACTTCTCAGCTTTGAACATTGTCTGTACACTAGTCTCAGTGGATGATGTGATTCCATGTGCAGGATCAAGTGAAAACAGCAACAACATTGACTGTTCATTACCTACACAGTAAATGTAAGGGTGCACAAATTAAGTTTCCTGTCTTCTTCATGCATAATCTCTTGAAAATTTCCCTGGATAGACCATATGTCATAATAACATTAAGCAAAAGAGAGGTATATACCGAAATAATCCTAATGATGAAGGGAAAACACCTGGATGGATTGCACTATTTTGATTGCACTTTTAAAGTTACATTTTACAAAATGATGTTAGTCACCAGAACTGGGGCAAAGGTTGGAACTAGTGCTTCTTCAAAATTCAAGTTCACATGAATGCACACTCACTTTGTTCCAGGTTTGTCTTGGATGGTTCAACAGCTTGACCACCAACTGCTGCTTGCTGTAAAAGTTGAGGTCTTCACCCTTAAATGAAATCGCAAACATCAGGTAAGATTATTGATGTTCCAGTAGAAAACTCCACAACAATACAAGAGTACAGTGCTAGTGTTCACTTATACCAGTATATACCGGTAGATCATTTTAACAGCCTGAAGGTAATTGTTAGATGCATGATGCTGTGCTAGGATTGAACAGCATAATTAATATAAACAACATTGACACACAAGCACTGAATGTAAATGATTGGTAATATTGATAATTACGAATTACGAAACTGTACCGGCACGTTGTCAGTCATTCAGTTAAGAACAAGATAGTATAAATCTGGACAATTGCATGATGCATGAACACTTCCTGAAATCATCGTCAAACTTTTACTTACAGATAACCATGAGTAAGCCTGCTCGCATTTAGGAAAAGCTTTTAACTCTATCACCACTCAATATCCTTGCAAGTCCAGTTTTCTGGCATATTTATGTTTCCTTTTGTATGATTATTTACAGTACAGCAAATTGATGCAGATTGTAATGTATGCACAGGCTCACTCGGGTACTTTGATACTTCAGTTATAAGAACCGAATGGTAGACGTTATTCAAAGTAGCCATCATGTGATCCCCAGATGAGCAATGATTACAAAATAAAGATCACAGCATCACGTACTGTCAATATCTAGGCTTTCAGACAATGTAAAGTATGGCATTTGAATAGAGTTATGCATGAGCTCATTTATTTGCAGAAATGAACATTTTTGAGGGGCCCAATACCCATGAAGAAAGCGTTAATACACAGGTACTGTAACAATGTGTGTACAAACACTATACCAACCAATATATGATACAAAGTCTATAAAAATGTGACTTAATAATTTTTCTGAATTGTCATAAACTAAAAGAGTGATAGTACTTACTGTTAGTGTCAAATAAACCACTTATCACTCTTTTAAGGTAGTATGCACCTCAATAGTGAAAGACCTTTGTTCAAACTTTCCTCAAGCAATCTTTCGGCAATAGTCTTTTAAAATCAAGAACAAACATCGGGGGCCGGTCACCATGCAAATTTTAGTACTGAAGAAACAAATTACTCATTGATTTACCGATATTGGAAATTCAAAATGGTCACCATCCCTGTGTGAACTTTATGGAGAAAAATAAAATTTTCGAGTGCGGAAAAAACTATGCTGGTAAGGTTGAAAATGTTTCTTACATAGAGATTTAAAATGAACCCGCAGATCAGAAAAGAATTGGAAAAGCTTGAGAGTCCAAATATTTATCCCGAGGTGCATTCTACCTTAAACCATAGACCCTCAAGAAAAAGTGAGGGTGTATGCTTAAACATTATGTTAATTCTCATTGAATTGATGTTGGGGCTTCAAGACGATTTTGTTTGATTATTCTGTTTCTTCAGTATTTAACTTACCAACGTAAGGTGAGCACCATTCTGTTGCATAACATCATCATCATCATCATCATCATCGTCATCATCATCATCATTATCATCACGAAATGTAATAGGTTGAATTCCCCCACCGTCACCTGGTGGAAAAAGTCATTTAATCCTATCAATAGTAAGCTCACGTTTTTCGTTGATCTTTGTTGACTGTACGATCACATGTACGCTGTAAAAAGTCATGTATAATTCTTCCCAAATTTTGTACAAAGTAAAGTCATGAGGTAGGGTATAGGTAGGTAATCCTTAAAGGCGGAACCTCCCTTTAAAAGGACGCCAAGGTATGGCGGCGTTCACTGTGTAAGTGGACACCAAACAGGCAACACGCGGGCACACGCTCCAGAAAATGCCACTTTTTTAGTTTTCCCCGGCCGCAAAAACACAGACAGACTGCCAAGCGGTCAGCGCGAAGTTGCTGCCGATCGAACCCTGTGGTTATATTGAAAGTCTAACGCGACTGGAAGACAATTTTTTAGGAAATTCGAGCGTTTGTGGTGGGGAATCAATGACCGTTGGCGATTTGAACCGACCGTCAATCAAAAGCTTGCATAAACTCTGTTTGCAGGATTAGCAAAATGTGACAAAAGGTTGAGATCAGTTTGTGTAATTAATGTTATAGAAATCAAACATCGTACTGGCCAAGCATTTGACTGGGAGGAGAACTCAATTAATGCGAGAACCTGGGATTGAAAAGTGCGGCTTTAACAATTAATATCATTGTGCCTTAATTATCGGATAGCAGTAGTTATCATTTGAACTGGCACTTCTGATTTTGTATTAAAGTACCGGTAAATTAGTTGTTCCTAATGTAATAAGACTGGTCGTTACGTATGTTTACAATGGACCAAATGAACACTGCCCTTTTCAAAAGCTAACTTGTAACTTTCTCCTTGAGCTCTATCTTATGAGTAATAATAAAATTACAATACCGGGTATGTTCTAAAACTCTACAAACACACACAAGAGCAATACAAACCAGTGAGCAAAAGAAATACAGAGGAACTTACGGTTAATGAAGAAAAGTTCAATTTTTTCAAAAGTCTCTGTGTCATACGTAGCTTTCAACCTCAATTTGATTCCAACTTTAGCAGCAATCTTTTTCATTTCATCTGTTATCAGCAGTGGTTCCAGAGCTTTGGCCAGACTTCTAGATCTACAAGTCTGCTTCAACCTGTACAGATCATAAAGTGTGAAAATCTTCAGCAAGAGTCCTAAGGATTTTACTATTATAGTTGTTGGATACTGACCGACTTTCGTCTTGCAGATGTTATTTACTTCATTGCAACTGACTTCACCTTCCTGCAAGGCTTGCGCCGTCTGTGTCAGTATATGGTTACATTCTGCAAATACATCCTTCACCTCTTTTTCCTTTTCCTTTTCCTGCAGCTTCTGCACTTTGGTTTGTTCTTTTGGTGCTCTGGGACTGTTTCGGGACATCTCCTCATCTATGGCTACTTTAACTGGGCAATCTGGAATAAGATTGTGGTGACGAGGTAAATATTTACAACACTTAGTGCAGTGATGGTATGTTGTTCTTCTTTTTTTTGTTTTTCCCCTTTAAATTCTCATGAATGCGCGTTTGGCTTCCTATTGACTTGTTTACTTATACACATAAGAATAGAATGAGATCATAAAAGAAATGTCCACTGAACTCGAATTTATGAAGAACAATTATTATTTATCTGAAAAACATGGTACAGCAGAGAAAAAGATAAAATTACTTTTTGTAAAGTGTGAAACTCTTATTAGTAACATAACATACTGTTTTCAATTTCAATTAGAATCGAGTTAGAATTCCTTATTTTATATATATATGATGTTGGACACAAATATTTACCTGTTTCCTGCTGATCTTTACAGCCATCTTGATTTTCTTTCTGTACTGCAGATCCCTTCAATAGAGAGGCAAATTTGACAAAACCTCCAGTGATGGCTTCACAGTTCATTAGAGCAGTTTTCAGAGCCTTTGCGTTCTTGAAAGACTCTGGCATCTGTTCTAAATGTTGTGATATTTTATTTGAAAGGTTGCCCTCACCAATTTTGACAAGGCAGTAATCACAGAACAGCTGACCTAAGTATTTCATAACAAAGTAAGCCAGATGAGAATCCTCATCAACTGCAGTAGGCAAACCAAAAGCCATCGCTTCCAAACCATAAAAGCTGTAATCAAAATAGCTTGGTGCAGGTAGGCAGAGATGAGACTGTTGTAGAGATGTTAGTAGGGATTTTGCTGAGTGTCCTGGCTGGAGTGTGGGATTTATGTATTGACTTTGTGATGCATCTGCTAGAGACTTCTGATCATTTTTGCCGGCTTGGTGAGAAACTCCTTGTATAATCCATTCGGGGGGGGCTCTTGTAGTTTTCTTTTCTACGATCAGCTGCTGTACCAATTGAGACTGCAACATTCTTGCATCTTTCTATGGCCTCCTGTGTATCCATCTGACCACATGTAAGAATATGATGCTGCGTGGTTTGCCTGTGTTTAGGGGATTTTTGCAAGAAGCATTCACTTGGTCTTGGAAGAATCTCTTCATGTGGAATGACCGATAGGTCTTTACCATCAATTTCTGCTGCATATTTATTATTGAAATACTCATGGATCCAGGGCCAATGGAAAACAGGATATCTGCTTTACTTGCCATAAGTAGCATCTTTTCTTCAAATTTCAACAGACCATACTCTTCGGCTTGCAGACAGTTACTTTCTGGCCGAGCATGATTGATGAGAACTAGCTTTGCTCCAGGAAAGAGTTTGGCTCTGATATTGGCTGCTGTACGTCCTGTCTTTGGAGCATAACCAATTACATATTGGACATTTTCTAATTCTTTCAGGTCTGGGTAGTAGATTTCATGATGCAGCAACCATTCCAACCTTGGTGGATTATCAGCTTTGTCATTCCAGTTTGCTGGAATCAAGGTAACACCACAGCTATTAGCATCTATCTTCTGGTCATCACTGATTTCAACATCAAGTACAGTAGAGTAGGCTTTCAGATCTTCTCCTGCCTTGGCCTTCCTTTCACAGAAATCTTGGACAAGAGTTCTGTGAAATCCTGTCAGACCCAGCTCATCTTTGTTCCAGGCATCTCCAACAAATAGTGCAGCAGGTTTGGAAGGTACTAGGTGAAGTTTGGCTCGGGGAAAGAGACTTTCATGCATTGCTGATGCAGCATTGTGTGTCTTTGCAGACAAACCAACCACATGTATGATATCTTTTAAATTTCCAAGTCCTGG
This sequence comes from Ptychodera flava, assembly GCF_041260155.1. NCBI lineage: Eukaryota > Metazoa > Hemichordata > Enteropneusta > Ptychoderidae > Ptychodera > Ptychodera flava. The sequence goes on along the minus strand of NC_091928.1, from coordinate 55,514,622 downwards.
ATAGTAATTATAGTGATTGAGAAGCCAATTGATTACAGGTGGATCTTCATCTGGCTTAGACCATTTTGGCCGCATTGGGGGGATCAAAGTAACTCCTTGTCTTGCTGCATCTTCATTTCGTTGTTCACACAATTTAACATCAAGAACAGTGCAATAAACTTTAGAAATTTAGATGATTGTGTGTTCAGTGTATTTTCACAGAAATTTGTGATTAGCTTCCACTTGTCTTGGCCGTATGAGTGTTTTCTTCCATGATGTTACAAACAGTGCTGTGGTTGGCCCTTTGCTTTTGTGTTCAGGAAAAGTCCCGCCTGAAAAATCAAATCCTAGAAATAAGTTGACAACCAATTCATTCTTCAAAAAAAGTTACTTCACCAAGGTTATATGTTCTGTACTCAGGAAAAAATAGGCTTATAAGCATGAAAAAGAAAGACCTTACTCTGATGCCATTTTCTGTTGACATTTCTGTGCAGAAACCTAGATTCACTTAATTGTTATAAGACGAGTACAGCGCTTCAACTCTTTACAATAAACATCACTGGAAAACATTTACATTTCCGCATTATTTTTTACATGGCCAATTGCCAAGTACACATGAAACTGGCTGACATGTACGGTAGTGAGTACTGACTGTATGGCTATGTTTTACTCAACCTCATCTGGTATTACTGATTTTTATGTACCGGTAGTACTGACTTTATCTGCTATTTACCTTGTACAGACTGTATTCTGCTATTTATGCGGTACTTAACTTCATCTACTATTCATGTTGTAGGTATAATGACTACCGGTACATATGATGCTAATTGATGTAAATCATTGAGCTTACAATGAAATAGTAAATTGCATGACACTTTCAATTGAAATTTCTTTGAAAATAGGTAGAGTTTAGTTATTTAAAGTGTACCATACCAGTGCCTTTCTGGTGTTTAGCATGTGAGGTAGTTGGTCCTTTGGCTTCAGTACTTGTTTTCCTATCACTGCCTGTACTTTGAGGCTTTTGCTTAGGAAGTGTTTCTTTCTTTTCATCCGCCTCCAATTGATGATACATTTCTGCATGTACTGTCTCAGAATATTCTGCTTTAGTCGTCCCAGTTCCATCAGATTGGTGAAAATCGCTGGCTGAAAATTCATAAAAAGAAAGTAAAGAATCCCAATCGAAATCAATGTAGTGAATTTTAATCAATCAATCAATCAATCAATCAATCAATATTTTATTCATCCCAAACACTGGGCAATTAAAATGGTGACTGAGAAAACTTACACGCACGAACAAGAAATCTACAAAAGAGAAATAAATAAAAACAAACAACAGACAGGCACTGGATAAAAAGCTTGACATCATTTCTTTTCATTCACAACTATACACAGGTACTATCAGCGCAACCATGTAACTCACAAAATTATACCCAAGGTACATCTATATAATAACAATAATAGTCTAACTTTTAAGCTGTAATGAAGTATACGGTACGTCTGATGCTTAATAAACACAAACTGTACCCTTTGGTGCTGTTGTACATGTATTTACACAACACGTAGTTCTTGTTGAATTCAGAATGCTCAAATTTGTAGGTTCATTTTTATGATCAAAACTGGATTCTCTAGTAATGAGTAAATATCTCTTTGCAGATGAAAAGTAAATATAACCCTGTCCGTGATTGTCATCACCAATTGTTGCATACATTGTATGTATGTTACCTCCCTTTCCGTCCGATACTCTTCTCAGCTTTGAACAACGTATGCACAGTTGTCTTAGTGCATAACCAGATATCACGTGCAGCTTCAAGAGCAATGTAATGACTTATTAGGTTTCCTCATTTTCTTTGTCAATAATATCTGTAAAATTATACGACTCCAGCATAAAACCTGAAGTCATAAGTATACTTCCCTGGTAGTACCGGTTAACTACAGGAATGGGATGACACTCTTTTATTGCTCATTTAACATTGCATTTTTCAAATGATTTGGGTAACCTTTTTTGACATTAAATTTGTGAATAATTATGTCATCCATGGGGAAAAAACAAAGACTTTCTTATCATACTACAAGGATTACGGTACTTGAAATATTTGATAACAAAAATAGATTAATTCAGGACCATGCAAGAGTTGATCTGGTTATTATCAGTGCTTCAGTACAAGTGCTGTATATGCACTTTCTGTTTTGTTTGTTCTGTAATTTAGAATCTCTCTGAACTCATTGATAAGTTTTAGGGTAACAAAATGTTGGAGATGCTAAACTATTGATGGTAATATTTTGACAATGTGATTACAGAAAGTGCTTTTTCTTACCGGGTTTGGTTGCCTCGATCACGCCAGAAGAAGTTTCATTTGATACTTGTGTGGTAGCTGTACAAAACAAAAAACACAGAAATGAAATTTAAATTGTGATTTTAATTTTAGTGGACTGCTACTTAGGTAGACTTCACTCTTAGTATATCATCCCCATGATAGCTGTCTGACCGAGAAAAGAAACAAAAAGCAAAGCTGCATATACACACAGAAAAACAGGGCAAAGCTTACAGAGATTTACATTGAACACATGGCAATATAGGAACTAGACATTCTGTCTAAGTTAATATGAAATTGTCATGTCGCAGTAATATCAGCTGACCACAAAGTAACCTCTCTGCAAAAGTTAGAAACATTGTTTTCTGAAAATAGGTCAGACATAGTCAAAACACCACCACCAGATCTACCCAAAACTGCTGATAGCAAATGATGTGTTTTGAACAGTTAGTGGGATGTATGGATGTGTGTTATTTGGATTACTCATGACTTCTTTTCAGACAATGTTTCACAGTTAATTTCTTTGTTATTGACTAAATGATAACTATGCCTGAGAGTGTTGGCTGCTCCTCAATTTGAACAGTACACAAATGTATATTGTCTAGTTCTTGTATTGCCAATAGTGTAATACAAACCACTGTTAGTAAAGGTACCCGCACTGACATGTATCCATACCATATTATATTTTGGAAAACAGATTGTTGAGAACATTGAGAAATGATTGCTAATCGTAAATCATTGTTAAAGTTAGCTTATATGCTTATTCTGTCATCAAGATTGCATATGAAAGAATGGAATTTCATACTCGAAATGTTTATCGCCTTGAAAACCATAACAATAAATTTGGGTGTGTCAATAGGTTAATATATATTGCCACAGTGACGTATCAGTTTGCTTTTTCGTATGATGGGAGAGAGAGTAATTTCATTTTATGCCTTGGGTTGTTGTCATTATGACAGTTTTCAAGATTAAGTACCACCAACATATAAAGGCATCTTAGGAACTGAGATCACAGGCGTGTCTTTCTGCTTTGGGCCATGCCTGTCCATTTGCCATGCAGGTCAGATAATTTATAGCTCAGTGCGAATGACTGCATGTACCGGTATATACAGTGGCCAATTTGATCCATGTCTACAAATTTTGTATGGAGGTATTGTATTGTCTTCATTGTAATACTATGAAACGCAAAATATATCATATGTGTATAAGTGACAAATATGAATATGAAGTATAATAAATTTTACTTGGCAAGACATTGACGTCACATGTTAGTTAACCCAGGCAAAATAGCTATTTCAGAAATAATTCACAGATTATATATGTCTAGCAATCTTCTAAGCAACTCTTTACTCAGTATCTGAAGTCCTTTGTGTCATGCATGTTCATATCTTACTCAGTATTTTTGTTAAAGGGACAAAGTCTGCCATGTTTCATGAAATTTGTTTGATAAGAGATACTACTTATATTGTTTGACATGTTGAAATATACTGAATGAATGGGTGACCATGCATATATTAGACCCCGGTTTTAGACAAATTAAAAGAAAAGAAATGAAATGAAATGAAATGAAATTAATTAATGGTCATGACCATTAATTCATTATTGCGATGGTTTCATTTAATTTGTCTAAAACCGAGGTCTAATACATGCATGGTCACCCATTTATTATCTTTCAACATGTCAAACAATATAAGTAGTATCTCTTATCAAACAAATTTCATGAAACATGGCAGACTTTGTGCCTTTAAAGGCCCATGTCACTGTAGATTTTAGCAGGGGTCCTATATGGTAGGATGCTAAGGACAACTGAAATGGTTCCGGGGTTCCCACACAATCACCTTTATTCCCAACCTTTGTAAAAGCACTGGATATTAATGTACAGTGGCATAAAATTCTAAAGACCGGTAAAAACTCGGCAAGGATCAGGTCATTGACGTTGACTTGTTAAGTTCTGAGAGCACACTTATCCTATTAAACTTGAAACTAGAAAAATGTAAAAGTTCTTTATAATCTCCCAGTTAATTCATTGCATCTCAGATGCATGGTAGGTGATTCTGAGCTATAGCTATTATTAAGACATTTAATTTTAGTGCCCCAATTCCTATAACATCAGATCACAAGGATAGATTATGGGCAATAGGGCTCATGATTTTCTTTTAAGAAATTAAAAGCTGTAAGTTATATTTGACCAACAATTTGACATTGGGAGAGTCCAGTAAAAATGGTAAAAAGCAACCATTTGTATAATTTTTGTTTTTATCCGGAAATATATTAGTTGATAAATTTTAAAGAAGAACTATTTCTCAGCTTTCTGAAAAGAATGTATTTTTGTGAATAGTGGCCATTAGGTATTAACTTGACCTGTTGGTAAATTTGGATTGATTACATGTCTCTTAAGGGCGGAGCCTCCCTTTAAAAGGACGCCAAGGTATGGCGGCGTTCATTGTGTAAGTGGACACCAAACAGGCAACACGTGGGCACACGCTCCAGAAAATGCCACTTTTTAGTTTTCCCCGGCCGCAAAAACCTCAGGCAGACTGCCAAGCGGTCAGCTCGAAGTTGCTGTCAATCGAACTCTGTGGCTATATTCAAAGACAATTTTTAGGAAAATTGACCGTTTGTGGTGGGACCGTTGGCGATTTGAACCGACCGTCAATCAAACGCTTGTATAAACTCTGTTTGCAGGATTAGCAAAAGGTGACAAAAGGTTGAGATCAGTTTGTGTAATTATTGTTATGGAAATCAAACATCGTACTGGCCAAGTAATTTACTGGAAGAACTCCACCAATGCGTGAACTTGGGATTGAAAAGTGCGGCTTTAAGCAAACTGCAATGCCAACATGTATCTTTAATACAGATTTAAGGCAGATTATTCAATACAATCATGGCCAATATATGGCAAATGCTCAACACGTCATTATTGATAGTTGATCAGCAAACATATCAACTTTATTCGAAGAAAAGATTAATACTTACAATTTAATTCCTCTTCGCAAGCAACGACCATTGTGACCAAGTTAGGTTGCTTCATCTGGTCAAACAAATCTTTTAAAAGTGTAAGGTTACTCTCTGATATGTAGCCATGAGTTTCAAGTTCTTCAAACCATTCAGCAGGCGTCTTTAATTTTTCCTGCCTATGTTTTTTAATTTTATCACCTACCAAAATTTTCAGACTGTTGAATTCTTCTTCACCAAGTTCATTGTTCAGGTTGTAATAAAGTTTACGAAGAGGTGCTAGACCAGCTGCCATGTTTAGCTGTTAAAATGGAAATTCAAGACATGTCAAACACTTCTCTCTTACTATAAAAATAATTTATTTTTGGTCATATTTCATCTGAAATGGTGATGACTGTACTGATGATCTCCTTGTTATCAAAACATGTCAAAGCTTCATTAGCTCTTACACATATTGTGAGAGCTTGCACCAGATCAACAGCTCACACAGTTTGCTGTCAAAGGCAGCTGCAAGCACCTCACCAATATAATATCATAGATCGTCTACCGGGTATACACAGCTCAGTCACAATTAAAATGCTTTAGAGCAGGTCACTGTGTCAAAAGTTCAACTCGCTGATACATATTTTAATTTACTAAAATATGGAAGCCTGTACGTAATGCACTACATGTTTGCTTAAAATATTGTGAACCAAACTGTCTTTCAATATTTACAGATGTGGACTATGTCCTCGAAGTCTGGGCTTTGTATGAATTGAGAGGTTTGTAACGTGTTTATGGTTTTCACATATCTCTCCACCCATGGTGTTCTACCTTTGTGCTATCTTTGCCACTAAGTTTCACTCATTATACTCAGACTCAGTCAAATGAGAAAGACAGCTTGCATACTGAAGAAAATCACCCATCTGAGACTGAGCAGCAGCCTAAGTAAGACTGTACTTAAAATATATTCCCAACATTGTCTGTTTGTTCTGTGACCCTACCAGGTATATATCAAGATTCTATAGTTCCTGTGATTCCATCAGGAAGAGTACAGTTCCCTGTGTAGTTGACATTTTAAGACACTTTCATAGTGAGGAGAACAGTAGAGTCAAGGACTGAACTTCATCTTAAACATCATTAATTCTTTACAGATTTTGAAAAATCTCAGCAAATATGTACTTTTATGAAGGAATTCGGCTATTTGACTAGTCATGATAAATAACTAACTAATATGCTGCAAATTGTTCGATGACTGAGACAGTAAAGTTAAATGATTTTGACTGTTTATAGTGATCCATTGCAGTAATGGAAGAATATCATGCTTAACAAATTTGCTTGACAAAACGAATTGCTCACTAATAGTATTACAGAAGGAAATGCACAATCAGCCTTCAGAAGGAATGGAGAATTACACATCCATAAGAGATGTAAAATAAATGTACAATTCATCTTTCTATGCCGGTTTTGAAGTGTTCCTGAACTTAGTTTTTCAAGTCGAAGGTACACAAATTGAGCAAAGGAAATAGCATGGTCTAGAGGTATAATGTGCAAGAATCACGCCTGTGTTTCATGCAGAAATCACAGAATTAGGATAGTAAAAATGAAGCAATTGAGAATTCCTAGAAATAGGAGTTTTTCAAATGTTTAAGCCAGAGATTTTTACAAATGTCCAGGGGAACAAAAGAGGAACTAAGCTGTTTGTCAAATTTGTGTAAATACCCCCGTTTTTTTTTGGCAAACTATTATACCGGTAGAAGAACATTTTAGAAAACATATAGCTAATTTTGAATTTCACTAAAACCAAATCAAGGATATTACAAACTCTCTACCTTGTGATGGTAGGCTTTCCTATTTATGTTTATTTAACTCTGCTTTTGTGGTCATCCTGTAAAGGTCATATCAGGTCATAGGTCACTTAAGGTTACATCTTTGGTGAAGTACTGCCATTATGGTTTGGAAAAATTGCTAAAAATGCAAAATGTTATGTTAGATTTAAGTTTTGAAGGCGTATTCCTGGATGAGGTGACCATGTTCCTGTCATAATGTATTAACCAGTTGAGTTTGGCTTTCAAGATTCAATGGTGAAGACGGGGTTATATTTTCAGGCGGAAGTTCATGTGTAGGGAGGAAATGATTTCACACACACTTGAAAATCATAGGAGAATTGAGAAACTTACCTGAGTTTGTAATTATGAAACTGTTACTGTAGAGTTTTCAGAGTGAAAAGTTGAATACATTAATCAAAATTGGCAGTAAAACCACAGGAAGAAGTTTACAAGAGTCGGTGAAATTTTCATATACGAGAAAATACAGCAAATGGCTATGGTTCACGTGACTTGGAATCAGGCCAGGACTGTAAAACCTAATCTAAATAACCAAACAACATACTGAGGACAAAGTCCAGTTTTCAATATTCACTAGAGGGGTAGTCATTATGAGTGTATCAGCTATGACCCATTTGGATCTGTACTTGTTTTTGATGCTCTTATCCACCATAGTGACCATGATATTGCTTATTATATTACTTCACACAACACACGACTGAATGGCCTTGTTTCACTTGAATAAAAGTAAATCTGATATTTGAAAGAAAGATAACATAATAGACAGTGCCTGTTTTTGCAATATCTCATCAGCTGTGAACATGAAATTTAGTTACAATAAATTCTACGTGTTTAAAACCTTAAAAAAAATCAAATATTTGTAACCCTTTTTATTTGTTAATACAGACATAGTGGTTCAGATTAATTTTTTTGATTCTCCAAATAATATCAAAGAGATATTTACTCTTTCAATTTCAGGTTTTCATTTGCGCATCTAGAGCCTCCTAAATTTACCATAATGTCAGTACTCAAAGGGTGCTTGAACTACACTAAGTAGCTGAACAGAAGATTGAATGAAGCACCAGTATACTGAGCATCAGCTGTTGTGCTGAAAGACAATTATTTAGTGCACTGGAGCCTGCATGTGGGACTTTGGTACCAATTTGAGAGACAAATTGTTCATGGTGGTGTATATAGATCTCTGATATTATTTGGAGAATTAAGCGTCCATAAGAGTAAAATAAATGTGCAATTTATCTTTCTATACCAGTTTCGAAGTGTTCCTGAACTTAGTTTTGAAAATCAAGTGTACGCAAATCGAGCAAGGGAAATAGCATGGTCTAGAGGTATAATGTACAAGAATCAAGCTTGTGTCTTATCCAGAAATCACAAAATTAGGATTTTATGTTGTTCAAGCCAAAGACTTTGCAAACTTCCAGGAGAAAAAAGAGGAAGAGCTGCTTGTCTAATTTATGTAAATACTCAAGTATTTTTTGTGGCAATCTATTATAGAAGAACATTTGAGAAAACATATAGCTGATTTTGAATTTCACTGAAACCAAATCAAGGATATATTACAAACTCGTCTCTCTATCTTGTGATGGTAGGCTTTCCCATTTATGTTTATTTAACTCTGCTTTTGTGGTCATCCTGTAAGGGTCATATCATGTCATAGGTCACTTAAGGTTAACTCTTTGGTGAAGTATACTGCCATTAGGGTTTGGAAAATTGCTGAAAATGCAGAATGTTATGTTAGATTTAAGATTTGAAGGCGTAATCCTGGATGACGTGACCATGTGCCTGTCATAATGTATGGTACAACAGTGTTAGAGTTGAGTTTGCCTTTCAAGATTTCAATGGTGAAGACGTCATATTTTCAGGTGGAAGTTCATGTGTATGGAGGAAATGATTTTCACACAAACATGAAAACCATAGGAAAATTGAGAAACTTACCTGAGTCTGTAATTATGAAACTGTTACCGTAGAGTTTTCAGAGTGAAAAGTTGAATACATTAATCAAAATAGACAGTAAAACTAAAGGTAGAAGTTTACAAGAGTCGGTGAAATTTTCATATACGAAAAAATACAGCAAATGGCTATGCTTCACGTGACTTGGAATCAGGCCAGGACTGTAAAACCTAATCTAAATAACCAAACAACATACTGAGGACAAAGTCCAGTTTTCAATATTCACTAGAGGGGTAGTCATTATGAGTGTATCAGCTATGACCCATTTGGATCTGTACTTGTTTTTGATGCTCTTATCCACCATAGTGACCATGATATTGCTTATTATATTACTTCACACAACACACGACTGAATTGGCCTTGGTTTCACTTGAATAAAAGTAAATCTGATATTTGAAAGAAAGATAACATAAAACATGCCTATACACTCTACAAAATTAGCCTGTTTTTGCAATCTCATCAGCTGTGAACACGAAATTAAGTTACAATAAATCATACGTGTTTAAAGCGTTAAAATAAATCAGATGTTTGTAACCCTTTTTAATTGTTAATACAAACATAGAGGTTCAGATTAATTTTTTTGATTGTCCAAATAATATCAGAGATATTTTCTTTTTCAATTTCAGGTTTTCACTTGTGCATCTACAGCCTCCTAAATTTACCATAATCTCAGGACTCAAAGAGAGCTTCAGCTACACTTAACAAGTGAACAGAAGATTGAATAAAGAACCGGTATACTGAGCATCAGCTGTTGTGCTGAAAAGACAATTATTCAGTGCACTGGAGCCTGCATATGGGACTTTGACACAAATTTGAGACAAATTGTTCATGCTGGTGTATATAGATAAGTACACAGTTCGGTAAGATAAGAGTGTGCAAGTTGTTGCATGTCCATGCAGGCATGTATATTGCAGTAAATACATAAATTGTAAAACTGACAGTTGATATCAAGACAGTTTTCTAATTAAATGCTTTTCAAAGAATGCCAAGGAAGTTGGATATTGGTTGGATTTACACGTACTCTTGCATCATGCACATTGTCGATTGTTTTACTACTCTAATGTCTTCTACGATTCTTGTCTGCTATTCATGTAGTCTGTTTGACAACCATAGAATGCAAAGTGCCTTGACACAGATGGACTGTAAACAGATGTAAATCATTGGTGGTTTTGGTACCAGAGGAGGAACAGTAATACAATTAAAGTTGTGTGTAGAATTCTATTTAGATAACCATGGCTAAAATGTTTATGCCTGTAAAACTTACACATTTTTATAAGTTAAATGACATAAATAAGTTAAATGCAGCTTTAAGCGACATTTTCCATATTTTTGTTGTTGTTGTAGTTAATAGCCACAGTGTTGCCTTGGAAAAGTCTGACATGCAATGATGCATGGACATTTTGTGAGTCATTTACCGGTATATCAGTGATGTGTTGCAATTGTTTCTACAAATAACATTACAAAGCATGGTCCAGGTACTTGTCAAAGCCTTGATTAGAAGTCATGTCCATCTGGTGATATCACATCTTTCAGTGTACATTGTAGTTTTGTATCAAAAGAGTCTTGTTAAGTTTTGCTGCTGAGCGAGAACAGATTAATTAAATATAATTGCTTTCTATCATAAATGTATTTTTAAAAATGTGGGCCATTTTTTGTAGACATAAAGAAATATTGTTCATTTTTTGTATGGTGTAGAGTTTTCTCTTTATCTATAATTTTATCATCCCTCTGTACACAGTTTGGAAAGGTAATTTTCATGATATTCATTGATTAGTTCTGAGGATGAACTATTTTGTATACCAGCCAGTAAAGGCTATATACCAGTACAGACATCAAAAACTTCTGGAGAGTATTTGCAATTGAAAGGAACAATAGTATGCATAAAATAAAAATATGTATGTCAACATTTATTCAAAGCTTCCATGATGTTTTGAGTGTGTACATGTAATGCATTCACATGTTAAAATGAATTATTTTGAATTATTTTGTATTATTTTGTAAACCAGCCAGTGAAGGCTACCGGTATATACCAGTACAAACATCAAAAACTTCTGGAGAGTATTTGCAATTGAAAGGAACAATAGTATGCATAAAATAAAAATATGTATGTCAACAATTATTCAAAGTTTCCATGATGTTTGAGTGTGTACATGTAATGCATTCACATGATAAAATATCGATATCAATTTACATAGAGTACACCTGCAATTAATTGATGGCAAAATTTAGTAAGTTACAAATTTCATGTTACTTTATATAAAGCGAATTACTAGGACACAAAATCTTGTATCCAAAAAGAACTTGAGACCACCACATTGTCTAAAACTGATACATTGAAATAATGTTGCTTTGTGCGTATTTTGTCAGTGTTGCAAAGTTACAATCCAAAACCTCATGTACATAATTCAATATTCTATCACACCAGGTTCAATATTAAGCAACTGTTGTTGTATTGTGGAAAATAACAGTATTTCAGAATAGCTTTCATAAGTGGCAAGAAAGTTTTGAAATGAAAGTACTTTTTAAATCCAAAAATCCTGTACTTTGTACTGCTGCAATGCATCAAAAATAGTAAATGTTTACATTTTTCAGTCGAGTGTGACCTCTTTGATATTTCTCAGTATCTCAAATCAGGAGATTTAAACACAAGCTTTTAAATATCTATACAATAATGTCTAAATGTACACCAACAATGTTAAATGTATCTACTTATTTGATATCATTGCTAAATGTTTTTTCTTATCTGACACCAGTTCTGGACACTCATCAAATTACAAACTAATAAATGTGACCATGTTCTGCACTGAAATAACAGTCTTAAGTAAATGATTCTACTTCACTTTGATATTTTAACCTATGATGTCACTAACGTGTGTGCTCAGCTGGATTGCACTGGATATACCGGGTACTACACTATTGCACTGATTTTTAATCTGTGAAACTTCTACACCAAATATAAATGGAAGACTATCTCTACTTTAAGATATCAAAAGAGGAAAACAAAAAAAAAAAAACAACAACATTGCAGGATCTGAGGATGGCTGAGCCTTGGACAGAGTAAACAAAATATTAAGTATTCATAGTAACAACCTTGCTTAAAAAAGTCAATTTTTATAATCCTGTAAAACCTAAAGCGTTGGTAACATTCTCCGATTATCCGATTAACAGAACCCTATATGGCAATCTATAATTCAGTGATTCATAAAATGATATACAGTGACATCAAAATTATTTTCCATGTTGCCCATGAGAACTATGTCAAAAGAATGTTTTATTTGTCTTGTTATTTCACAGATCTTAACCTGGTGTACCTGTAGTCTTGTTGTGACTATGATGGCATGATCTTTCTGTACCCACCTACCAAACACCATTCTATCAAATGTTTTTGTCTAATAAAGAGTACCTAATGTAAGGGTATTACAACAGATTGAAGTTCTTCACTTTGAGGATATCATAAAACTCCAAATCATTTAACTTTATGCACCAATAGGGTTCACATGAATCATATGAAATATATGTTTCACAGCACATAGGCTATGAGTACTTAACACAGAGCTTTAATCGAGCTTTCATTTTCATCGGTCTACGTAGGTAACTACTTTTGAATACAGTGTTAAATATCCTGAACGCAGTTCTGTATAACTTTTCCTAAATCAAATTCACTTAATAACATCTAATTGTTTTGAGTATAGAGACATTATATTCAAAATGGACTACATTCTATCATGATATCAAATTCATGTACAATTATGTGAAAATTTAAATTTAATTTGAATTCAGCATTTTATGTCATACTAGCAATAAAATTCCTTTGTTGGCTGTCATTCATTTAGGTCATAAACGAAGAAGTCTTATTTAAGGTAAGGTTCTTTATTTTTATATCTCGTACAGAGAAATTAAATCATGATTGAGATTGACCCATCAACATAACAGTTGCAATCAAATCAAAACTTTGATTTCATCAGATTGTAAGGTTTGATTCTGACACAGACTACCGGTAGATGCATACAAAGTTTTCAATACTCTCCCAAATGTTAATTAATTTAATGAAGGATTTTAAGTTACATATCTCTATTACCAATGGTATTCTTTCATCGGCCATTCTTACTTAATCACTTTGAGAAGTGAATGTGAAGCTACTTTTACATAGTGGTATGGATATACCATGTTCCAACACTTTTACTCACTCAAAAATACTCATTTAGACAGCAATGCAAACACTTAAAATGTTGTACTATTACTGGTTTACAGACTTGGCATGTTTAAATGTCTAGACATTTTGAAATATGTCAAATGGACAACAAACAAATAATATCCTTGATATGAAATATCAACATTACATGGTAGTCCGTGGTGGTTTGATCAGCACTTCTTTACTGTATAAATTATGAGTTGTATAACGATAACGCATCACACCTGGTGATGCTCTCGTAACGCTACAATAGTAATGGACGCTTATTTGTCTCCGTTCACGGTGTACGTGCTGTTCTCAACAACTGGTAAGATGTATAGAATGCCAGCGCTGTCAATTGTTATGAACATCTTGAAATCATCTAACACTTGTACATGTTTTGAGAAACTACCTTTGATTGGTAGTGTTTGCAGACAAGTCCCATCAACCTGCCACCACTGAAAATGAAGATAAGAAATTCAAAGATGATGTTTTCATCTGATGTACCAGGTACAATATATATTGCAATATATGACATTTGTGTTCATAAAACTGTAATGTTTCTGCCTATAAGTAATCTAAAACAAATTTCTATACATAATAACTTCGATAAATGATTGATTTTATTAACTCAAGGCATAGTTCAAAATTTTAAGCAATTAGAGGGAAAATATATAGTTTAATGTTTGAAAACCCTATAATAGTGTGTGCTCAATGTAATTGTCCTCATATCTTATTCCATGCCAGATTTTCCAGTATTATAAACATATCAAATTTTCAAGTCAGTTATCTGTCAACTCACCTTGATATTTTCACTAACTGACACCAATCGTTTGCTGTCTGGAGACCACTGTATGTCAGTCACCCAACAGTGATGTCGGGCACACTTACAGACAAAATCCACATTCTTGGTGTTCCAAATCTGAAATTTGTACAAAACAGACACATGATGAAAGACCAAATCAAGACTAAAGTGACATCATAATCCATATATACGGTGTAAGAATTCTCAAATCTGCAGATCTCACCACATTGCTGATAATTACAAGTTTTTACAATGTGCTGATCCCACCACAGAATTCAACTCTTAATTGTAAGTCTCTATAATGTGCTGGTCCTGCAGCAGAATTGAAGAAATCCAAGACATTCATTCCCTTATACCTGGATAGTACCCTGTCATAACCTGGGGATTTATTTACCAACATGAGTAATAAGCTGAACAGAAAAAAAGCTTTATTCACTTATTTGAATTACCTAATGACAGCTTACAGATCTATTAACTTGCACAAATTAAACCCCTATCGCCCCACATCCCTCTCAGGATATTTGATCACCTACCTGAATTTCACCCTGATCATCACCAGTGGCTAGTAACTGACTGTCTGCTGAGAATCTACAACTTCTAATACAGTCTTTGTGGCCACGAATAGTGTAGAGGCAAGTTCCATTCTCTGCACTCCAGATCTACCGGTAGTCAGATAAAAAAACAATAAATGACTATCAACAAGTGTCACCCTGAATGTTGTATTGTCTTCTTTGGAGATAATTAACGTGGTTAGAATGTATCATACTTAAAAACAACTGATAATTTGTTTTCTATCATTGAGCTCTGAATGAGACTGACCTTTGCAGTTCTGTCAACCGATGTAGAGACCAATAATGACCCATCAGGTGACACGTCACATGACAAAACCCACTCTTTGTGTCCATCACAGGAAAAATGTAGCTTTCCTGATCTGGCATCCCACACCTAAATAAAGAGACGATAGAAATGACACATTGTCTTAGCAGCTCCACTGACAGTATTTCTTTACCACAGTATGGACGGCAATACCATGTTGCTAAACAACTGCATATTAGCTACATTGTAGTATCCAGTTAATTGCCTCTCTGATTGGATATTTGATAGGTACCATGCATTCCAGTGGGTGTATCAGTCAAAACATACAGTAGTATCTTACTCTGCATACAACTGACTTAAACGTGGTAATGTTTTATTTGCATAACTCTTTGCTGAACTGTTTTGGCAAACAAATCTCAGTGTGTCCGATTGACAACATTTTTCAGATTCTAACTTTTAATACCTCCATCATAAACAGCATGCTGACTTACCTTGATTGTGCCATCATGTGAAGATGACAGTATCTTAGTATCATTATCAAACAGTTTACAACGTCTGACAGAATCAGTATGTCCGGTACAAACAACAGGTTCACCATACTCTTTCCAGATCTACAGTATAAAATAACACAATCTGTCAATATTGTCAATATTCACAAACTATTAATTCTTGTTATTCTTCCATGGTCATTATCATTGTCAGAAGAAGTTGTTTATGCCCTGTCCATCATGTCATATTGATCCCTACAATGAATTAATCTATGCCATTAGGAAAAAGCCTGATAAATAATCAAAACATAATGAACAAACCTTGATTGTTTTGTCATCAGAGCATGTGACCAGCACTTTACCATCTTGTGTATAGCAACACCATCTGACAGAACATGTGTGTCCTTGTGGAAAGTTGTGCAGGATGACTCCTTCTAATGAAATGACCTAGCAAGGAAAAAAACACACAATTTTTGACTAATTTATAAATGCATACTGCCACTGCTGGAACATCATAAGTAGTATCAATCATGGGAAATATCTGATTTTATTTCTGCAAAATGTTATTTGCATGAGAGTAAATCAGTTCCATTAATATCTGCTAATTTATTGCATATGATAAATACTAACAACTTTGCCATGACAGCATATGAATCGAAGTTTATTGACATACATTTCTACTTTCCCTTAATATTACTCCTTTTTTACTGTCATTGTTTGTTCATTCTACCAGTATGGCAGTTCATGAACATGGCACTATACCTTGACGTGACCTTTGTCTGTACCATACGCAATCTCATTGGTTGATGAGATTGTACAACATCTAATTCGGCACTCTTCAGAGGGTGTCATTTGACTTTTGCTACGATTGAATTTGGAATCGCCACTGTGACCACATATGATCTGCAAGCAGAAAATGAGAATTGAGTTCCAAAATGTGTAGAAACAATTGAAAAAACAAACCAAAGAACTTTTCACAGATATTCCTTGAAACCAATACAAAGTCATCAAGAATTTACTTATTGTCACATAAACACTCATAATAAAATATCAATGGACATACCGTAATTATTATTACTTTGTACTCTGACATCATTTACAACAGGAGAGAATAAAGAAGTCATCGCTGATGACACAGTCCCCACTCGCACCATTAATTGTGCGCATGCAAACTACAATAAAATATCTCCGTGCCAAGTTTGACCGAAGTCAGTTCGGGGATAGTTGAGTTATGGTTCAATCGCAACAAAATGGCCGGCCGGTGGCCATATTTGAATGTATGGCAAAATAAATTGACATGCATATATAAGTAAGTGCCATAGTTCTTTATCTTTGTACCAACATTGAAGAAAATCAGTTCAGGGATAGTTATGACTCAAAAACATGAAAAAATCGCAACAAAATGGCCGCCAGGCAACCATATTGGATTGTATCGCGAAATAAATTATTAGCATATGTATGCCACAGTACTTTATCATTGCACACAGGTTAAAAAAAATGGCTCAGGGGTGACAGAGAAACGGCTGATGAAGAATAGACAGACGGACGGGACCGCCGGACTGCGTCAACGGAGACTAACAATATAAAACACCAAATGTATGATCCTGCAAGATAACATATATTCTTCTGAATGTGTTGATTACTACCGGTACTGTTATGAATTGTTCAATATTTGTGAGACATTCAGATATTACTGCACTTACTCTAATTCTATTTGCTAAATCTGGGGCTACTACAACAATGTCATCATTTTCACTGTAAGTTGCAGCAAAGTCTCTCTTGAGTCCAACCAATTCTTGATTCTGACCACTCTCTACATCCCAGATCTGTGTGAATAAAGGAATGCAAATTCTTAATTAGAAGTGTATCTCTGTATCGTTGTACTTTGATTCTTGGCGACAGCCCAACAGTTGATATCCAAATATGATCACATGATTAATCATTATGTTTTTTCATCATAATTAACATTGAACCTGCAAAATGTATGCCGTTCAGATTTTATAATCTGCCATTTGTTTTGATGCATGAAGATGACTGAAAGCATGAAATAATTCTGCGAGCAAAGTTGATTCTCATGCATCTGTAAAAAGTAGGTTAGGTTATCACATAATGACAGTCCTTCTCTGTTACTTTAAAGGTCTGGTGAAATGGTCCCGGTGACTGGATATCTTCCAGGGGGTCAATACTATTACACTCGCAACAGAATTGCAACCTAAAAGTACGCGCAAGTGTTAATTTTTTTGATATTTCTATGCGCGGCTTTCATGGGGTCATTTTGCAACACTCAGGTCACGCCCATAGCGGGGATAATGGTTGGCCGTCTGTGACGTCACTGGTGTGTTCATTTACATCGAATAGCGGTCCAACGCCGCCTTATCTCTGCCCGGTATCCGCTAACAAAACACTGTTCGCGCTGCTTGCCACGTTCGCCAATGCGAATCGAAATCCGAAGTGGCGAAAAAAAAAATCGATCTTAATTCGCCACAGCGGCGACACTGATTTTTGTTTAAAAAATATGGTAAATTAAAGAAAAACACGTGGCTTTTTTAGTCTTTTGTTTAATCCTGCGCTTCATTCTCGGCGATTCCCAAAAAACTGTGTCTACTTCCGTATGTCATTGCGTTCTTTCCGTCGTACGTATTTGCAATCGAGCCAAGTCTCGCGAGAGATTTGACATCATTTAGTCTAGTGGTGTACAGCATGCATAAATAGCTCTCGCGAGAAGTGAAACTTACACACACGCAATCGAGCCCTCGCGATAAATTTGACGTCATTTTGTCTAGTGTACAGCGGGCATAGGAACGCTCGCTCGCGAGAATTAAAACTTTTGCTATACATAGCAGACATACGCATTTTAATCGAGGCAACAAGGTTCGGTGTTGCAGTTGATTTACATTGGGGTCTAGATGTTCTGTGTTGTGCATTTTAATCACGGTCTTCAACATTCCATGTTGCGGTCGATTTGCATCGTGGTCCGGTATTCCCCGTTGTTCTTCATTTTAATTGCCGTCCCAACGACGCGTTCCGTGTTGCTGTCGATTTGTATCATGGAGGACTCTACCTCCACGATTGTATCACAATCTCAACGTTCCGTGTTGTTGTTCGTTTTAATGGTAGTCTCAACATTCAGTGTTGCTGTTCATGCTGTTGATTTGCATTGCGGTCCCAACTTTCTGTGTAGCGAGTAGCGAGGCAGGCTCAGCGAGGGACCGTGGCCGATCGTACGAACCAGCAGAGACAAGCACATTATGGTTCAAACACTCAACACTTGACGGGAACTTGAAAAAGTTTACAGTTGAGCCGTTCATGTTCTTGCCGCTGTGACAGCCACCAAAAGAACAACGTCCTCCATAGTGAAGGAGGACATTGTCCTGATCATGTAAGCGGAAACTCTAGAAGTTACCCCCCGTAGGGAGCTTACGGAGGTGTGAACTACTTTTCTTCCCGTTATGAGATACGGCGTCGGGCAAACTTCGGAAAGCCGAAAAAAGTCGACTGGAGAGGCTCGGGGGACACGCCCACATTGCATTTTTCTTTTGCCATATTTCATAATCACGTGCGCTAAACGAAAAAGAAATGAATGTAACTGTTTTATAGACCATCAACTGTATTTCTGTGATTTTGCAACATGGGCATTTCACCAGACCATTAATACTACTGTTTGGAAACTGAACCGATGAGATCGTTGAACTTACCATGGTTGTACCATCATCAGATCCAGACAGCAATCTCTTTCCATCACAATCAAAGTCCACAGCATAAACCCAACCACTGTGACCTTTAAACACAGCTAATGTGTCGCACGATGTGGCATTCCATATCTTGAAACCAGAACACACCTTCGGATCAGTGACTACCTACTGGTACTCTTATGTTACAGCCCTCCTATATCTTTCTAAAAGTGGTGCTTAACAACAATTTTCAACGGAAGATAGATTGATAGATGGATACTTCAGCATGAAAAATTGACATTTAATGCTGCTATGACCATCAACTGCAATACATACCGGAACATACTACAAATGGGAGCTGTGCAGTATGGTTTTTGTATTCCTTTTGAACCTTCAAAACTTGTGAAATCAAAAACGTCAGAGATCACCTGATTTTTATTATTTCTTCAGAAGGTATCAATTGAAAGTTAACAGAAGTAGAATAGCTACACCATGTCAGTGGAATCAAAAATAAAATCATGTGATACTTTTATTATTCATCTATTAATGAACAATTAGGACTCGAACTGCGTGATTATCGTTCAGTATATTTCAAATTCAAGTGTACCGGTAACATAGCAACAGATTATAATGTCCATATGGAATACCTGGATTGAGAAATCAGAGAGTCCAGCTGCAATCAGATCGCCACTTGGTGAATATGTACAATATAGAACAAGGGATGCTGTCTTTGATTCACAACTGTATAGGTGCTGTCCAGTGAGTGCAATCCAAATCTGAAATCAAAAACAATTTCTAAATACTAAGTTTATGTAGGCCGTCCTTCACAACATTTCAAAAGGTTTTGTTCTACAGTCAAAGGTTCCAAGACACAGACAAAACCTTTCTGGGAAACTTTAGTTCCTAAGCAAATCAAATCTGCAATCACTGCATTGGGATTTACTTCAGCAGATTCATATCCAGTGAAAAAATCAAATTATTCTGGTTGAAAATTCATGACAGTGTTCAGTCTCTTCTACATGGACACACCTCTTCTACTGACATTCAAAAATCAA
Source organism: Ptychodera flava (assembly GCF_041260155.1). Lineage (NCBI taxonomy): Eukaryota > Metazoa > Hemichordata > Enteropneusta > Ptychoderidae > Ptychodera > Ptychodera flava. The sequence goes on along the minus strand of NC_091928.1, from coordinate 55,494,597 downwards.
AAGTGTTTCTATGTGTAATAATTTATTTGTGGTCCACCATATCCATTTAACCACCCATTGACTAATTGGAGAGTGACTGATTTAAATCTATCAAATATCTGTTTACACTCAGTCAATGTTTAGTCTATCAAATATCTCTTAAAATATGTAAATCAATTAAAAAACCATTCATTAAAAGCGAACCGGTATCTGTTAAATCAATCAAACATTTGTCAAGGCTATCTATGTGTTCAATCTATCAAATATACGCTAAATCTATCAAATATGTGTTACATCTACTGGGTATCAGATATATAATAATCTACAGTACATTCCTTCAGAAAACCAATTAAACTAATTATAATTACTGCATATCCTTTCTCATTCTCACAAACAAAAAAGCAAACCAAACATTACCTGGATAATATTCTCTGAAGAGGATGCCACATTGTTGCCATCAGGTGAGAAACAACATGAAGTTATCTGGCCATTGTGACCTTTGTAATCAGTCACCCAGTCTTCTTTAGCAATGTTCCAAACCTTAAAAACATTGAAGAAAAATGTGGAAGTTTGAAGTGTGTTTGTCTGTAGTTGAGTAACAGTTGTAGCATTTTGCTAGCTTGCAATTCAATTCTACATAAAATACACTGAGATAAAATTTACATATTTTGTGATGAGTTATAATATTGATAAAGTCATTGTAGGTTTGCAAGAACTATAGCATAACATTGGTTGCTGTAGATAAAAATTTGGACAAAATCTGCTTTGAAACTGTAGCTATGATTTGTTACAAAAAACCTAAAAATGTCATTGTTATACTTTACTTTATTGCTGAACAACTCACTCAGGGAGTGTGGTAAGGCAAAAATTACAAAACTCAAAGATGCAGTCTTCAACAAACACTGGATGAAGCTGCTGCGAGGGGAGGAACTAAAGTACATGAAATATATTTCACAAGAGGTAGTTTATCTTTGTGAGGGTACATGAACTTTTCTAAGTCATACAAATCAAGAAAGCCAGGATTATACAAACTTGTGGATGAAAATACATGTAGACTATCTCGATAAGTTCTGTGTTTTGGACTTTCTATTACAAAGTGGAATTCATCCTCAACTGAAGACTTATAATGTCAGCAGAATCTTTCATTTGCAGGAACTTTTGGAATTGACCTTCCACCCAATTCTATGTGAAGGTTGTCATCTGAAATTCTTAGTTTTGCCACCCACTTCCTATAGGTAAAAGATCTCTAACAAGTAACTTTCAAATTCAAAAAGTTGTCTTAAATAGTCTGTAAGTTTGGAGCTTATTCTTCTGTATTCTACACTTCCTTGTATCATTATGTATACCGGTATTTCTCAACCGTGTTTGTTCGTTAAGGCCAAACTAATTAAATTCTTTGTTTTGCGTCCCCACCCGCTTAGGTATTTAAGGTTTTCATGAAAAACACACACAGTGTATTTGAATGAGAAATTTTAGGACATAACCGCTTAGCTTTTCTGAACTAAAATTTTGTTACAATTTTTTTTTTGCTGCAATCAAATTACATTGTGTTAATTTTCTTGTGTGTGTTTTTCAGCCGCTTAGACGCGTACCTTTTCCCATTTTGAGTGGACGCAAAACAAAGAATTTAATTACTTTGGCCTAATTTCAAATAAACTATCATATACAAAATTAACTGGGTAATAGTCCATATATAACTCCCACTGTACAAGTTCAATATTGTTATACAGTTTAAGTAGAATATTTACGACAGTGTTTCTCTTTTACTTTTTTGTACTACTGTCTTGTGGAACATATCTGATAATATCACTGACTATCAATTAGATTCACAGTAAATATCTGAACATTTTCATAATATTGTTCTTTCCTACCTTAGCAGTACAGTCTTGTGAACAGCTGACCAGATAAATCCCATCAGGGGAGAAACTACATGCTTTGACTGGTTTGTCATGTCCCATCAGATCAGCAATTATTTTACCAGTGATGACATCCCATATCTGCGACAAATAGGAATTGTCTACGAATGGTATTCCATTGATCAAAATCATCAAAAGGCTTTAACTGACATTTTTCTTTATATTGCCATAAACTTTCATCTTTTATAATATTTTTCTAAGCATTTTAAGACTGACATCAATATTTGACTCTACAATCAGTGCGAATATGGATTATTTTAAGGTAGAATGCCCCTCTTCTACACAGATTCAGACTCCAAATTTTTTTTATTCTTTTCTGATTATCACTTGTTGGGGTTCATTTAAAGCTCCTGCCATTAGAAAACTTTTCAACATCTTAGTTTTTTTTAAATCAAAAATTTTATTTTTCTAAGGATGGTAGCCATTTACATTTCTAATATAGGTAAATTTTTCAGCAATTTGTCTAGTTCAAAATTTGCAAAGTGACCCCTGAATTTTATTTTGTGAAATAGAATGGTTTAAATATTCTTCAAGGAAAGTTTGAGCAAAAGTTTGAGACTTTCACTTTTGAGGTGCATATTACCTTGTGGTGTCACCATTACAGTCTAATAATCCACAAGGTGCCATATCTGTACACTCCAAATGATGTTATCATTGAGACTGTGCTGTACCGTTAAAAAAAAATTGTGTCATCTTCAATGTCCATCTAATCAAACTGCTGGGACTTACAACAGTATTATAGTCAAGGTAATACCTCTGAATACCTCACAATCACTGATTACAGTCTTTTCCTTGCAAGGACATTGTGTTTATTTTCTGTTGATAAAGTCAAATTTTATAAATAAGATATCCACAGAAGTGACTAAGCTTGTCGGATTGGGATTGGAAAGTGACATACAGGATCACTTATGGCTACCCTAGTTTCCTTTGAATTAAGCGCTTGAAATAAAATTCTTTGTTTGCCGTCCGCATGCTGATAGGTTTTCAGAGAAAATTAAAGGCACAGTAGCTGTAACTTTTGAAAATATTTCCAGTATTTTTGTTCTGTGTGTTACCTACAGTGTCTTCTACTCCCTACATGATGTTAATGTGCCAAGGATTCAGCTTGTCACCACAGTCAATATATGCATTACAAGCAATATTATTGTTGACAACTGACTTTTAGTCCGGACTAAAAGTCAAATATCAACAATAACATGGCACTGTACAAGCATACATACTTTGTTGAGAACCTCTATACTTGGCACTTGGTCATGTTTTAGTGAATAGAACAAGAAATAGAAGTTGTTGAACAGGACAAAAATTGTGAAATAATCATCAAAAGTTAGAACTACTGTGCCTTTAAGAAACAAACACAATGTTAACACATCACAAATGAAATTATTTTTCTAAAAGCGACAAAATTAAAATTGAGCTTATGTAAATACACTTGTTTTTTTAGTCTGTGTTTGTTTTCTCCCCTGGCTGGCTGGTAGGTTTTTAAAAATCCAAGGATGGGAAACAAATATTTTTCTTTAAATGGCCTTATTACTGTAAAGCTAAAAAGAGGTCTATTGATAGGCTGGGTGCTGATTTGCATACAGAATCACACCATGTAGTGACCGAGAGTTGACCTTTCAGAAACATGCAATTTTTTTGTTTGTTTTCTCTCCACTGACTCTGGAGGTGTCATAAATTTTGCAAGAATGTACGGGTATTTTTGACTCAGCCTTAAGTCAAATTTTTATGCCAAACAGGCATTGTGTTCACTCATATACAGGTCAACAATGTCTGGTTGCCATTCAACACACCTGCAAAATGCTAAAAATCAACAGCTGATGAAGACAATTCTTGTTTTGAAATAAGGACAGTTTGACAGATGCAACAGAGAAATTGCAAGATTGTATTTGATTTACATACTAAGGCTATTTTTACAATCAAAGGGTGGGAAGTCTCCCAAGGTGCAGCTTTGCCACAGATCTTGACAGCACTGCAAGCAGCCCAGGGAAAATCACCACATAAGCTTTTATAGACATGTAGCTTAGCTGCTATTCACAGACATGGCTAGAGGTCAAATATTTCTCATCAGCAAATGGTAATTTTTTGCATTTTCCAGGTGTGTTTAATGCCAGAATGATGTACATGTATAATAATATTATGATTTACAGTGTGTTGTGTGAAAGAGTTGCTGCAAAAAAAATTGACCTTCTGATCTTTCAGCCAACTCATTGAACACCTTTAAATAAAGCCGGAGAGGTAGCAATCTGTTTGCAAACAGCTTAAATGAGTTGATAAATGTAGGTCACCAGTTTGCATTCATTACACAAAATTCCAACTCGTGTAAAAGAAAGTCATCTGGGAAAGCAACTGTGTTTGCAGAAAATTAATTGCTTACAAGAAATTTGTCTTGTTAAGATGACAAACTTTAGTTAAATTTTTTGGACTTAATTTTCATCATGTTGGGAATCTACCATTGGGAATCTGTGGACATGATTTTATATGCATAGTGTCTTACATTAATGACTAATCAACAGAACATGATATGCTAATCTCTTATTGACATGTGACCAGCTACCCGTACAGATAGATACATCCTCCTCATGACTTTTCAGTGTGTGAATTAAACTTCAATCAAGGGCACTCCAAATCTACAGTAAGAAAGTATCAATTTGACAGTGACTTCATTGGTTACATTTATACAATTTGTAAATTCTAACAATTTTTTACTTCCTCTAAAGAGCTTAATGGAGCCAGGTTAAGTTTATTTAGATAGATAGCATAGCATCAGTAAACGTATACACTTCAAGAAATTGGCTGAATATCATTTGAACAACAGCCATTTAATTCTGTTGTCAGTCTGAATGGTGATGTTTATGTCAGATATACCGGTATGAAAATTTTACGGCTACATTTATCATACTGAAGTCATACATTGTGTGAAAGTAAAATTTGTTGAACATGTAAGTTTGAAGGTAACCAGTGCAGGGAGTAAGTTTAAAATACCGGTAGTTTGGCTAGAATGTCAACGTTTGTCAGCCATTTCTTCTGAAATACTTACACCACAGGGAATTGAGTAATCTTGTTGTTGTTGTTGTTGTTGTTGTTGTTGTTATTGTTGTTGTTGTTGATGGTGATGATGATGATGATGACGATAATAAAAAATATTAAAAAACAATGTGTCATTCCTTGCTGTTGTTTGTCGATGTTGTAGATAATTGTAAAAGAAAACTGTAATCGTGACCAAAAAACGACGTAGGTCGCCCGACGTCACTCCCGTCCTATTATACAACCAAGGGTGGAATCGAGATGCCCCTGATCAAGGCTCATCAGCCACCTTCAAGGCCCAGAAAAAACACCCCATTCACGAGCGATCGATTGAAATGTGCTATCATAGGCACTGAAATTTATCTCACTGACCTAATTTGGGCTTCACTTGAACTACCGACCTGCAAAAGAGTGGAAAAACGGCGATTTCCAAGTCGTACCCGGTCAAAATCGATCACATTTGAACTTCCCGGTCGATGGTGATGGGTCTGTCATCACTGGGCATTTAAATTGACCAATTGGGGGCCCTGTAAAGGCTGCTTCGGCCAGCTCTCATTACTAATACATGAGGAGGCTTGTCCCAACGCAAAATTTCACTACAGTTTAAACTTCGCCGTCTCAACTTCATTCAATTTCCATTCTTGTAGAATAATACTTACCGGTATATGGATACCAATGACAAATCAACCCGTCATTTACTGTAAACTATCACCTGGAATACTCATTCACACTACAATGTACACTCGCTCAAGTACGAGCCCGGATGTTGATTACGCTTGTATCCTTGTAACGGGGGAAATTCAAATACCCGGAAGTGTACGCTCTAACTATCGACAGTATATCCTGACGTAAAATGGCAGATTTCCTGACAAAGAGTTGGTAAGTATCCGTTTATCTGCATGACTATGAAGTTGTTTTTTTCTTTTTCGCGTACTTTTGAACGTTACACGTACGCGTACGAGGAGGGAGCATTGAAACATAAACAATCGGCTGGCCCAAGCAGCCTTTACAGGGCCCCAAATTGGTCAATTTAAATGCCCAGTGATGACAGACCCATCACCATCGACTGGGAAGTTCAAATCACAGGCACTCGACCCGTTATCTGCCAAGAGATGAATAAAACATAACTTGATACAATCCTCCCGAGTCTCCTGTCGTTCAGTCATAGCACACACTACACCGACTTGACCCTACCCTCGCTACGTCCCATGTATAGTAATATGGACGTAGCGAGGGTAGGGTCAAGTCGGTGTAGTGTGTGCTATGACTGAATGACAGGAGACTCGGGAGGGTTGTATCAAGTTATGTTTTATTCATCTCTTGGCAGATAACGGGTCGAGTGCCTGTGGTTCAAATGTGATCGATTTTGACCGGGTACGACTTGGAAATCGCCGTTTTTCCACTCTTTTGCAGGTCGGTAGTCCAAGAACAACAAGAACAACAAGAACAACAACAACAACAAGATTACTCAATTCCCTGTGCTTACACAGCTAGACAGCCTTGTCATCTGAACATGATGCAATCATTGTAGTATCTGGTGAAAAACAACACCAGTTGACAAAATTTGTGTGATCCGTCATTGAGAGATATTCTTGGCCAGGATGACTGTCCAAAACCTGGACATATAAAAAAAACACACTGAAAGGAAGGAGAAATTATCAAAGGACTCTTTAATATCAAATTCAATACTAAACATCAGCATATTATGAGGTTATTACGAAAATACCGCAAAGGATGCACGAGGACATTGGCGCAACGTATGACCGACGCGAAGCGGGGGCAATGTGCGGCGCCAATGTCCGAGTGCATCCTTTGCGGTATTTTCGTAATAACCTTATTATTATACATCTTACATTCCTGATCGGGGCATCAAAATGTCGGAGTAGTGACCGTTTTTGTGCAATGTCAACATTTTTCTTCTGATTTTATTGCGCCAGTGTGGAACGCTACCTCTGACGCGCTTCTGTGCAAGTTTTGGAGTGTGTGCACTACACACATACGTACGTACCGAGCGCTCGCGTGACTTGTTCTGGCACTCGTCCAAGGGGTCCCTTGAAACCGTTCTACAGTGAACGCGTAGATACAGCCGCAGGGAATGGGGCGCCTTGAAACCGTACGTGTTACGGATTCTATTGCTAAATTCTATTGTTCTCGATGGTAGATGTATAATATATACATCTACCATTGAGAATAACAGAATTTTGTGTGCGCTGAAAAAGCCGTACAGAACGCCCGTTCCATAACATGAATGGTTTCCAGGCGCCCCATCCCCTGCGGCTGTATCTGTGCGTTCAGTGTTGAACCGATTCAAGGGACCCATTGGACTAGTGCCAGAACATGTCTCGCGCGTGCTCTGTATGTACGTGTGTAGTGCACACACTCCAAAACTTGCAGAAGCGCGTTCGAGATAGTGTTCCACACTGGCACGATAAAATCAAAAGAAAAATTATCGACATTGCATGAAAATGGTCACTACTCTGACAATTTGATGCCCCACTCACAAATGTAAGATGTATAATAATAAGGTTATCACGAAAATACCGCAAAGGATGCACTCGGACATTGGCGCCACGCATCACCCTCTGCTTCGCGTCGGGCAATACGCTGCGCCAATGTCCGCGTGCATCCGTTGCGTTATTTTCGTAATAACCTCATATTCTCCAATCTTTGATATTTCATAAAAGCATACATGGTAAAATACTGGTAGGGATCCTTTATCACAGACTTAACTAGCCAGCTCCTTTTATCAGTATTCAAAGTCCAAGATATATATGTGAATAGACCAAGTAGCTACAAATAATTTAAACTACTTCACATTTAATGAAACCCTACCTTGAGAGTCATGTCAAGGAACAGGAGACAACTTTGGATCCATGCGGATGAAACTGGGCACATTTGACAGCACTTTCATGTCCTTTGTTTGTTAACAAACATGCATATGTAAAAGATTCCTTGTTTCTGTCAAGAAGGAGAAAAATCACAGCCAGAGAAAATGAACTAATTTTACAACGAAAATAAACCATCAAAATTATGTTTGCGAAGTAAAATTTTCATAATTATTTAGTTGGGTGACAGGAAGAAACAAACAGTCATCGAAAAGTTCATTGAGGTCGTTCATCACATGAACAAGCAGCTATGCAAATGGCAGATCACATAAACAAATACCTCGTGTGACCTCAATGCAGCTCATGAATATCTAATGTCAATAGAATTCATGACTAAACACCATACTGTGATCTTTTACATCATATTGACAGAAAAAGGATATTTCATCCACATACCGGTATGTAACAAATACTGCCACAAAGCAATTGTAAACATTTAGGGACCTTCAAAAATTTCGCAGCATTCAAACCAGCAATGAAAATGTGAGAATGCATGCATTTTTACCCAAAAGGTGATGCATCATTAACTCACCTCAAACCTACATAGAACTTATCAGGAGAATCAACTTGCTTGGCAACGTCTGTATACTTCACTGTTGAATAGTTGACACAAACCAAGCTGTGTCAGATCATACATGTCTTTGTCCTTGTCTTTGGAATGCTTCTTTGTCATGTTTTTTCTCTAAAAGTAAAGCAGAATTGTAAAGTTACTTAAGGATGTACGATCGGAAAAATATAAGCGTACTGCGCCGATTTCCGCGCAGAAATGTATCCATAGTAACCACGCGCGCATAGTGACGTTCCGAACGTTTTTGCGTTATACAAAATGTCGTCTGCAGGTAAAGGAAAATCGCGCCGAGAAAATGTTCAGCGTGCCCTCAAAACACGCTGGAAGGTACGAGAATTCAGCAAAGAGATAAAAAAAATGCAACATGACCGTAGCCTGTACAGAGTAAATCAGAAGTGTGACGTCTGATTCGCTATTCGTGGTTATAATTCCAATGAATGATAGTGTCGCTAGTAGACCTACCGGAGAATGGAAGAATGGCCGTCGCATTGTCGATTTGAGTGAACTAGCCGAAAATCTTGACACATGTGTCAGTTGCGGGCTTGCCTTTACGATTGTCATCGTGTATTGGAGAAACGCCAAGTTCAACGGCCTCGGCTCCTGGCTCCACGTAGTGTGTGACAACTTACGTAGCCTGCAGTGAAGTCAACCTAATCCCCACCAATAAGCGTCACGGCAATAAATATTACGTGATTTTTTGTATGTTGTATTAATATATAGACTCTAAAAAGTAGAAGAACCTAAAAGTCTTTGCTTTGTTCTGTCATTTCCCTCTCATTAAAGTTTACAGGTTGGCTTGAATCATGACCATGTCTGGACAGGGTCACTGCAGGCATGACTGCAGGCACAGGGGAGAAAAACGTACTGCGCATGCCTAACCGGAAGTAGTTTTCATGCATAGAAATACACGGAGGTCTTCTCTTTTCTCAAAAGGGATGAAAAATACGCAAAGGGATTGCTATAAATGTGTACAACAACTCTCTTTGTTATAAACTACAACATACCCTTTGCCTAAAAAAAACCGATCCTGGATAAAAATAGGAACACTACTTGAAAAAGGGTGGCGCCAAATTTACGCATGTTTGTTTACATTCGTCAATTTCAATCGAGTAGTACAAACTTTCAAATGCGACAATATGCACTTGTCGACTAGTTTACTGGCTTTGCACATATAAAGGCGCTTGCCATTTTCTCAAGAATGATTTATTTCCTCTACATGATCTATTCACTGACAGTATATACCAGAGCCGTGAAACTGTCATTTGATATAGCAGCAACGATAAAAATATTGGCGCGAATTTTTCTTCTAAAACTCAATGAAGTGTTGTTCAAGATGTCTGAGTGTGTACTTGCCGGTAAAACGCGTGCGAAAACCACTTGCACAGGAAATTTATGTCATTTGACAGTGGAATTAAGACGGTGTTGTCAAAGTCCCGGTGACCTTATTTGTTTACATCATTTAAAAGCAGTCAGAAGAAGAAACAGGCGACTATGTTCCTGTCCGGCACCATGGGCCCACAGTGATAAGATATGTGAGCGTCCAATCCCATCAAGGCTATTCCAGGTCTTCGATGAAATTGGTGCAAAAGATGAACAGTACGTCCCGGGGACGCGATGGTGTACCAGATGCAAATCAAAAGCAGATCTGGAGTTTTTTCCCGGGTTTTCACAGTACCTTCCACCAAAGAAAATCGCAAGCGGCAATATCGGGAACAGCAATATTCGAGACAGGTCTCCACTGGTAAGTGTAAATCGAGAACAACAGCTAGGGTATGTTGTGACAGGTTCTTCGGCCGGTGTTGTTTTCGGCTGTATTGACCTGAAATATTGAGAACTGGTGCATGAGGGCGCACTAAACTGTTGGTGTTTAATTGGGAAAAAATTGTGAACTGAAAGATGTCAAGAGTAATTAATCTTCAATTTATCAAAAACATAATCATTTAATGGGTCATTGCACAAAATCATGAAGTATAGGTTTGTGAGTTTAGCTAACTACAGAGTAATTAATTAGTTGGCGTATTTTTAAGGCTGGCCACACTCTGCAAAAATGATGATACTGATAACAATAAATAAAAAAATATAAATTTTACACTTCCCCCCCCCCCCAAAAAATGCAAGCTCCTGCATATGTTTTTATCCACTGATTGGGTATACACAGAATTCTCCGTAGGAAATTTCACAATAGGGCTCATATGTTGTGAAGCACTGCAGAAAGAAGCGGTCACACATAGGAGATTTCAGGGATTGATGAGAAATCAAATGAATGCTCCGGGACACATTCCAATTAAAACGAGAAAGTAAACACTGTTTAATGTCACTATCACTGATTTGGCCATGATTTTTTGTGAATTTTCTTAGCAGCGATTGAAAAATTATTTGTTGCAAAGCATTTTCACAAGAGAGCTCTCAGAATTTATAAGAGGGCCCCCACGCCCCTTTTATCTTATTCAAGGAGAACTCTGTATACACATCCTAATTCCCCAAAATCACAACAGGTGAATAATGCTGGTATTTCTACTAAACTGTATCTATTTTGTCTCCTACAAGCAGCAAACAACAATTTTCAATAAGACTGATTCCGTGTACTGTGGTACCGTTCTTTCTACAAATGAGGGTCATGTGTTGCTGTCAAAAACTCAATGGAATGGCATTATTTCCAAGTTGCAAGGTTGGTATAATTTATTGTATCATACTTTTCTCAGCTTTGAAAAAAAACATTTGAAACACTGAGAGTGGATGACTGGTAAATCATAAGGTTAAGATCTAGAGTTATTTGAATTTGTACAAGTCATACACCATGCATCCTACTGCACTGTAGCCATTCTTTGCAAAATTTATTCAACCAATTTACAAAATCTCTCCAAGCGGACAAAGTAATGACTGGCAACAATCCCATTGAATTTACTTTTGGGGGGTGTCACTATCTTTTAATGGCTTCTTATCAAAAACATTAAAGCCCCATAGCTATATCTTTTTCTATTCTTTGCTTTATCAACAAATATATCATCCAATTTTCTGAGTTATGGTTTTGATTCCCTGCCATTAAGTTATATTATCTCTAAAATGTTACTTTATTAGTTCATGGCAACAAACCAGGTCCATCAATTCAAACCCATACATGTGTTCTTGTTCTTTATTGTAAAATATCTGAGTTATAATATATGTTCTCCACCAATATTCAAAAACTTTCTGTGTCCACACTTTGGGAAGGATTTTGGCTTGAGTTACTTTTGATTGGAAATCATGATATTAAAAATAATTCAAAAAGATACAGCTAAAGTGCCTTTAATGAAATTTATTTAATTGTGTACCTTTTAAATTTGTTCATGCAGGTTCAACATTTTCTGAACAATTGAAAACACTGCAGGAAATGCTGTACAGGTCACAACAAAATGGTGTGTTCCTTGATGTGAAAAAAATGGAATATTTTGCCAAGAAATATGTCCCAGATCTTTATCAGGAGATTTACAGGGCAATAGTTGACCCATCATTGTCTGTGGAAAGAAAAAGGCAACAAGAGAAGAGAATATTGACTGTCCTGAGTTTACTTGCATATTACAGGTGAAGCACAATTGCAATTTAGGGATAACTCTTTTACTTTGGACACAGTCACATGCTTTGAAGTGTAGTATATAAAGTGCAGACACATAAATTAAAGCTTAGTGAGGTTGATTATATATCTTTTGATGCTTTGCAGTAGTCTAAAATGACATTGCTATAAGTATTACTATTGTAACTATAGAAACACAGATGTATGAAGGTATATCCCGTGACACTGATGCTTACTATTTTCAGTTTACTGGTAATTGATGTTTAAAAAAGGCTGAAAGCAATGCTCTGATAGAACAGAATATTTCAGTAAACTCTAGAAAACTCAGTGGTGCAGTCTATCAGGAGTAACAAATAATATCAAGAGACAACTTTATCTCTTCAGTGTCATTTTTTTTAAATGTTGTGTTCTTGTTATGTATGCATATAGAATAGAATCTGCCATTTCCATCATTCAGATCACAGAAGATAAGAGGCTTCCAGGAGGCAATGGGGATATATTTTAATATGCAGGGTTTATCCCAAGAAGCGCAGGATATGTGCACATTTTTGGTCTATCTCAACATCCCCGCACTTTGTTGAAAAAGAGACAGCAGATTGCCGGAGAACATGGGAAGCAAATCAAGACATACCTGATGAATAAGTTACAAGTAAATACCACTTTCTAGCTTTGCATGATTGACCTACATACATACATAATCAATACACAACAAAGAACACTTTAAATATATTTTATATATTTTTATTCAAGTAAAAATGCGAAATCAACTGCACTGATATCATGAAACCAAATTGTTTTTGAAGATAATTTTTTCTCATATTTTGCTGTGAGCATATTGAATAATTGAATAAATGCCTGAAATTGGATAGATGTGAGTAATTTACCTTACTTCTAAAAATATTTGTTTGTCTATTTATTTAAGTCAAGAGGTAAAGCATTCATCCTCGCTCTTATTGATGATTTCCATAATATCCATGGATTTAAATCGATGGCCTCTGGACACAAGGAACTGAAAACCAGTCAGGCTGTACATATGGCAACAACAATGCTCGATATCTTGCCTGTAGAGTCACTCGATCTGCCAGCTGGTGAATCAATACACAGGTAAAATTGAAATTTATATCAGACTCATCATTGTAATTGTTGTAGAACTCACACACACACACACACACACACACTGTATTTGTGAAATGTGTATTACATCAACTATACGAAAAAAATTTCTCCAACATCAATTGTATGAAAGGGTCAATTTATAATGACCTGACTTTGATAGTAACTATATCGTGCACTGCTAACAATCATTAGTCAATAATGTTTTCATAATGCATAAAATTATTGCACCGAATTCATATCAAAACATGTAACATTTGAGATTATGAAGTGCACTTAATGGTACTATTTTTTGCATTATAGAAATATATTTATCTATAAAAATGGACAGCAGATACTTGTGAGAGGAGGGATAGCACCCCATGTCATGCGAAAGGAATTCAAATTGTTCATGCAAGACTATGCTTTGAGTTTCCTTGAGAGTCTCCCGATACAATATCACCAACTGGATACACAACATGCCATCTCTTCCCTTAAGAACATGAGGTAGGATTCCAATATCTTATCACATAACAATGACATTTGATGGGACAAGGCTGTCACCTTTTCACATTGTTTTGGTTTTGCTACTGGCACTGAAATACACATGTGGTATATAGTGTTACAATTTTAAAGAAATATTATTATGTATTACAACACACCTGATCCATAATCGCTATCATGCAATTCCTCAACATATGTTCTTATGGGAAGAGTTATTTTGGAACTGATACATGAATCAGTTACTTGGATAGGTTTGACAACCCATCCACACTTGCACAAAACTGGAAATGTCATCCGCAGTGCAGACAGTGACAGTAAAGATTTGTCTTAATTTATAATATATTCAGAAGAAGTCATGAAGCAATGGATGAGGTGTGTTACAAAGCATATATTGACTGGCAATATTTGGGTAACAGCAAACCTTTTGTGTACACTAGAACCTGTGAATTTCCCAAAAGAGTCTGTTTCCCATGACCAAAACCTGAGGGAAACAAACTATTTTGGGATGTACTTACAGTCCCTCATGTAAACAAACATGCTATTACATTAATTACCTGTCAATATGTGTATACTATTTTACACATGACATTGAATATAGATGAATAGATATAAACAAAATCATTTGAGTAATAGTAATACTTACCTGTTCACGATGAAATGTGTCCCTGATGAGATACAAGGAAAGGTACACTTTCTCTGAAAATAGAAATATCATATGTTTCAATTATATTGAGTGATAACATTGTTTTGTGTACCAATATTTTTAATGTAAATTATTTTTTTTTAAATTTCATCTGCCTTAAAGACCATACACTGATGTTGATGTGGAAGAACTCCATACTCTAAATACCACTGTACTGGTTGACGAGATTGAGCAGCCACTCAAGAGAAAACAAGATCTTCTCAAACTGTGGATGATGCTTCTTGATATCCCACAGCTGAAGACATATACCTCAAAGCAAGCTATTTTAGCACCTGGTGACTGGCCAGTGTGGTACTTTGGTAAAAAAATAATAGCTTCTTTCAGTGATAATGATACAAGTATTCCCACAGAAATACTTTCCTTTGTACCAACTGTTGGTCAATTTCATATCACTTTAAACGCTTCTCGTGATATTGTCATATCTGCAAGATTTTTCTTCCAGTTACTCTGCAATGGGGTTTTTGATAAACGTTCATTTTAGCAAAATCTCCAAAACCTTACAAAGTGTCACTTTGTATTTATTTGGCTTTCAGTGGATGGATTCGCATTCGTCGTTATGTGATCAGCAAATTAACAATGTGTAAATCTGTGGAAGTCCAGTTTATGCTTTATCTTCTAGATGAATTAATTCCCCTTGTATATTTTCATTATCCTGTATTTGTTCAAGGTAAAGACCGAAACATGCTTCTCAAAGTACTAAAGCGGTTAGAAATATACTTTATAATTTCCAATAGACACCATTATAACAAGTCTCTTCTTAGCTTACTTTCTGATGACCTCTATCACTCATCCCATTTACCTGGATATAATCATCTTACACAAAATCACCAACACATCATCACTGAGAAGAAAGTTGAACTATTTCATTCATCACTAAGACACCACATACAGCCTCACGATGACGGCATCACCATACAAAGACAAGCACACATGCTACACCACACAAAACATAACACTCTCATTCGAGACTTCTTGCAACACCATAACCATGGTAAAGATGACCATGACCTCACATTGTTAGCTGGCAGAAGTGCCGAGACACTTCTTGATATTATCAATCAGGTAATGCAGTCTGCAGCTGAACATGAACAACATACAGAAGTCAACAGTACCACATATCATCTTCCAACTTTCAACACAGACATCACAGCAAAGTGCCTTCCACTTGGATTCAGATGGTCCTACCATCATCGGCCAAGTGAAGATCTCATTTGTGATAGTCCGAACTGCTCTATCTCTTCCTCTTCCAATCTTTCAAAACGCCTCACTTGTGGCCACACCTTTCACATAACTTGCTTATCTCAAAGCGGCTGTCCAATATGTTCTCCTCTGCTAACTGCTGAAGTTGTCCACTTGTCTAACAGCTGGAATGAAACCATCATCAAAGATATACACAGCCAGCCTTCTAATGAATCCACTGAAACAACTGACAGTGACACTCTACCAACATCTTGCAGAAGTCATGACAAAACAATATTACCTAACACAGCAATTTGAAGATGACATAAAAAACCGTGCCTCTCTCATACCAAACGCACAGACAAGCCAATTCCGAAACAAACAACACAAGGAGATGAATGCACACACAACACAAAGTAACATTGCTTCTCCCTCTACAAATACATCAGCACAGCAGACACAAACATCTCATTCCTCATCTATTAATGCATCAATACCCCCAACACAGATATCCGAGCCTTCAGCATCTGATGAAGCAATACCACAGACACACACAACTAGGTCTTCAGAAGATGGTGCAGTATTCCCTCAGACTCAGATATCCCCCTCATCAACGAATGATGCAGCAATACCACAGACACAAATAGCTAACTTACCTTCACCATCTGATTCAGCACTTCCGCATACACAAACTTCCCATTCCAGGCACCATGTACCACCAGATGCAGCAATACTGCAGACAGAGACAACCCTTTCTTCAATACCTGTACAGCAGCATTCTGTCTCTGACAAACAAATAAAACAGAAGCAAAACAGAAAATCAATGAGTCAATCTTCCCTTCAACTTCACAAATATGCCCACTTGCGACATTTGGTATGTTTATGTCCAAAACCACAGTCACATGGATGTGTAAGTTACTGGTCATGTAACAATGTCATTTCACAAGGATCATTGCATAGCAACAACATGCGATCGGGGAGTAATGCATGTACATTGATTTGTTTACTGCTTGCACAATGGTACTACCAAGAGTGTTCAATACAGATCCTACCAGAATCATCAGTATTTCCACAGGAATGTCTGGTTGGATTTATTATGTCCTGTGTTCTTGGTAATCAAGCTCATGACATCTATCGTTTGAATGAATTATCTCCTCATCTCAACCTTTCACCCTTAGAAGGAATGAGACTGCTAGGAAATAAATTAAAGCTAAGTTTTCATTCAAATGAAATTGGACCAGTTTATACTCATCATATGTCTGAACCAAGACAAGGGTTATTGGAGTTTTACTTGGATTATTGTAAACAGAGGGCAAAAATGGCTTTAGTATATGTAAGAAGAAATATGTCAATTTTATTTATTGTGAATCAAGGCTATGTTTTACTTGCTGATTCACATACACACTGTGGGGGTCAGAATGGTGCACTGTTTGCCCAGGTACAGCATTCAAATGTCAAGTATTTGCTTCAGTTTTATGATAGTTTCATTGGGTTGATGGAGAGCATAATATTGGTACAGTGACTTTATTTAAGTTTTAGTGAATTGCTAAAACACCATATTTCTTCTCACAACACCATGTAAGAGAGAAGACAAATGATGATATCCTACCTTTAAGTTCAAGTGCATCCATCTCTTGAATTGCTTACCAGTTTATCACCCTGGTAGTAGTGCAATGCTTTTTCTGCAATAAAAGACAGAATGAAAATTGTATTTAAAAATGAACTGTACATACTTAGAGAAAGAGATGCAACAATTTGATGTATAACCAGTGTTCTCCCCATGAATTTCTGAAAATGTATTGGCTAATTGGCATCATAATGCAACCAGTTCTTATGATAATTAGCTTCCATTGTTTCCCCAAAAAATAAAGAGTAGGTCCAACATTGTTTCATGCTCTGGGGAGAACACCAATGATTTTAAAAAGGTGTATTAAATTGTGTCACAGGCATTACTGTTACAAGTCGCTAAGTTAAGGTCAAAACCTTAGAATTAAACTCTTCCTCTGTCATTTTGTAACTGACTACATGTACATATGTGCAGATTCCTTTGTGTAAATATTTGACACTCAGACTATAATTTTTCTATGGATATATATGTGACATACATAGGTCATGCATGGTAAAGTGCTTTTGAAATTTCCGCAATTTTTTAACGTCTGTATATAGGTATACAATATGTAGAATACACTAATGTACTTTGAATTGCATATTTATTCTCATATTTCAAACCAAACACTTACATGTTTGCTCATTTCTATATGTCCTTCTGACAAGTCAGATTTCACAAATTTTAAAGTAAAGACGACATTTATGTAATAAACAAAACTTTACTTTGGAACTTACCTTTATGTCAGTCAATTCATTTCTAAGGACATTTGCAATCACACTAGTGTCAGTCCCTTCAACTCATCAGCACATGTGTCGTCTGTGGCCAACTCAACAGGAGATATGCATGGGGATCGTACCGCTGGTATGTAACCAGTGTGGTTCTTTTGTGAGTTACACTTCTCACGCTGCACGAGGAACAGCCCCGGTCGCCTCCGGCAAAAAGGCAGACTGTAAAAACACCTGTACCTTCGCTGACACACAGGAAATCGGCAGGAATAACCACAAGCACTCGAACAAACGCTACGCGAGGCCCGTGTGTTGTAACCAACCCTTTCTGGTTGCAACACATGGGTCTCTCGTAGCGATGTTTCGAGCGTCTGTGGGAAGAACAGGACATCTCGTAGTAGAGAGGCCAAAAACGTGCTAACAATCACACAATTCAGAAAATAAAAACAGGTTTGTAGAATAAAAAACGCTTACAGGAATTCTGTCGAGAGGTGTAATGATAATGCAAGCCATAGTATAACCACTGGTACAGTGACCTCAACATAGTAATGGAATAACGCTAAAAAAACCCGCTGAAATCGGGGTCCGAGTTCGCAGCTAATTGAAAACACAGCTGATGAACGCTACTTCCGGTGAGGCATGCACAGAACGTTTTTCTCCCCTGTGGACTGCAGGTGCCACGCAAGTCAGCAGCATTTGAAGAGCGCCCTCATGCGACGAACCCGGGAGAGCATGGTTTATCGCCAGAACCTGTAAATCCTAGTTAGTTTTTGCAAAATTGTGAAAAATCGAGCTCGGTGACCTACTAAACAAAATGTGGTTTTGAAAAATTCACAAAAAGTGCTATTATTTGGCGAAGTTTGAGAAAATTGACATTAGTAGAAACTATCAATAATTATATATTACCCTCTCCATTCCTACATTCCTAAAATATGGGGCATATTTGTTGCAATTTTGGTTAAAAAATAAATATAATGACTTTTTAACTCAATTTTAATGTAAGTAAAATCTTCAAAGTAGCTTAGGTTTATAATTTCTTTATTCTTTTACAGTGTAAACGTGAAAAATGCAATCATGATATAAATATGAAAATGATGACCTGTTTTATTGATTTTTTTATGATTTTGTGAAAAACCTTAATTTTTAATGTCATTTTGTAAAAAAACTAGTGCGGTGACCCCATGTTTTTTTCCCAGTTTTGGACTATTCACATATGTAGGTATTCAAAAATCCCCATTTGAAAAAATTGACATTAGTTTTACTTTTTCCGATCGTACATCCTTAATTTAAACCAAGTTCCAAGATATAAGAAAGATAAAATATTCGAATAACTATGTTGTTTACCAGTAAAATAATTACAAAATCTGATATTAAGCCACAAATTATGAGCCAATATTTACATTCTTATGAAATACCAGACGACTAGCCAAGATAATAGAAAATGCACTCTGTATTGAGACCATAGACATAGTGCACTAACTTTAGAGGACGAAAACACATCACTTTTATACCTGGAAGTGGAATATTTTTATTCACTGAAGCTTATAGACAGGATGGCCAGTTTTGAAAATCAAGTGACCCGGGCCCTCAGCTGTGCTGTTTGAAAAATGTAATGCCCCCCCCCAAGCGTATATGCAGTTTTCCAGTTTCAGACGACCTCCCCCCCCCCTTCCGAACCCCCTGGCCCTACATTTTGCTGACCCACTCCCGCTTCCCCGTTTCTGCATAGTTTTATAACAGCTACCAACATAGTTATAATAGTAAATACGTCACATTGATTGTTTATGTAAGACACTGTTTTGACTACACTATACTTACCCTTGTTCCATAGCATCTGTCTTTGGTCTCCCTCAGATTAACTATCCCTGATGCCGCAGCAAGGTCAAGCCGCACATGCATGTGGAGACTGTGCGGGGCCGAGGGCGCAAATGTAAAGGTAAAGTAATAACAAACAAACATACTTACATTGACCTTTGACATATCAGGTATGTTTTGTTTTTACAACTTAATGCACGATGAGTACTGGTCTATGGTATTGAAATATCGACTTATTACAGTAATTGGAAGGCTGATTTCCTGACGGGCAGTAATTAGTAGGACCTTATTAATTAATTACGCTCTGGCAGCTCATGCTGTAACTTGGAAATACATGTACGTATCACTGGTCACTGTGACTCGGCTTAAGCTAGCAGCCAAAACCTAGCAGCCAAAAACTATGGTGTGGAAGCTAGCAGCCAAAACTTGCAAGTCACTTTCCTCCTATATTTTGAAGTCATGTGAACACCAATCAAGCGTACAA
The DNA here is from genome assembly GCF_041260155.1 of Ptychodera flava. NCBI lineage: Eukaryota > Metazoa > Hemichordata > Enteropneusta > Ptychoderidae > Ptychodera > Ptychodera flava. Next base: position 55,474,564 of record NC_091928.1, on the reverse strand, counting down.
GGGTCTTTGTACATGTATCAACACAAACACATCATTTACTAATTAATTTCTTTGCATAAATTATCTCCATTCTAATTAGCACTGGCATCCCAGCTAGCCTATGGCTATACTAGCACAATGCATTGTCTGCTTGAATGAACGAAAGAGTGTGCACCCATTACACCTAGCATGTCTTACACATATACATCCATACTAACAAACTACACTTGTCCTATTTCTTAATTAATTTCTTTGCATAAATTATCTCTGGTTTAATAACCAGCTATATGCTTGCTTATGGCCATACAGCAGAATATAGTGTCTGTCTGAATGAAAGAAAGAGTGTGCATCCATTTCACCTAGCATGTCTTACTCATATACATCCATACTAACAAACTTCACTTGTCTCATTTCTTAATTAATTTCTTTGCATAAATTATCTCCAAATAATTAACATATACATGCTAACCTATGGCTATACAGCAGAGTGCATTGGGGCAATTGTCTGTTTGAATGAATGAAAGAAAGAGTGTGCATCCATTTCACCTAGCATGTCTTACTCATATACATCCATACTAACAAACTACACTTGTCTCATTTCTTAATTAATTTCTTTGCATAAATTATCCCTGTTTGAATTATCACCTATGTGTCAGCCTATGGCCATAAAGCAGAATATAGTGTCTGTTTGAATAAAAAGAAGAGTGTGCATCTATTTCACCTAGCATGTCTTACTCATATACATCCATACTAACAAACTACACTTGTCCTATTTCTTAATTAATTTCTTTGCATAAATTATCTTTGGTTTAATTATCACCTAGATGCTTAGATGCTTGCGTATGGCCATACAGCAGAATACCGGTATAGTGTCTGTCTGAATGAAAGAAAGAGTGTGCATCCATTTCACCTAGCATGTCTTACTCATATACATCCATACTAACAAACTTCACTTGTCTCATTTGTTAATTAATTCTTTGCATAAATTATCTCCAAGTAATTAACATATACATGCTAACCTATGGCTATACAGCAGAGTGCATTGGGGCAATTGTCTGTTTGAATGAATGAAAGAAAGAGTGTGCATCCATTTCACCTAGCATGTCTTACTCATATACATCCATATAACAAACTACACTTGTCTCATTTCTTAATTAATTTCTTTGCATAAATTATCTCTGGTTTAATAATCAACTATATGCGCGTATGTCCATACAGAAGAATAAAGTGTCTGCCTGGATGAAAGAAAGAGTGTGCATCCATTTCACCTAGCATTCTTACACATATACATCCATACTAACAAACTCCACTTGTCTCATTTATTAATTAATTTCTTTGCATAAATTATTTCTGGTTTAATTATCACCTATATGCTAGTCTATGGCCATACAGCAGAATATAGTGTCTGTCTGAATGAAAGAAAGAGTGTGCACCCATTACACCTAGCATGTCTTACTCATATACATCCATACTAACAAACCACACTTGTCTTATTTCTTTATTAATTTTTTTGCATAAATTATCTCAATTTCTTAACATATATATGCTAACCTATGGCCATACAGAAGAATATAGTGTCTGTCTGAATGAAAGAAAGAGTGTGCATCCATTTCACCTAGCATGTCTTACTCATATACATCCATACTAACAAACTGCACTTGTCTCATTTGTTAATTAATTTCTTTGCATAAATTATCCCTGTTTGAATTATCACCTATATGTCAGCCTATGGCCATATAGCAGAATATAGTGTTTGTTTGAATAAAAGAAAGAGTGTGCATCTATTTCACATAGCATGTCTTACTCATATACATCCATACTCACAAACTACACTTGCTTCATTTCTTAATTAATTTCTTTGCATAAATTATCTCTGTTTTAATTATCAACTATATGCGCGTATGTCCATACAGAAGAATATAGTGTCTGCCTGAATGAAAGAAAGAGTGTGCATCCATTTCACCTAGCATTTCTTACTCATATACATCCATACTAACAAACTACACTTGTCTCATTTCTTAATTAATTTCTTTGCATAAATTATCTCAGCTTTAATTATCACCCATATGCTAACCTATGGCCATACAGCAGAATATAGTGTCTGCCTGAATGAAAGAAAGAGTGTGCATCCATTTCACCTAGCATGTCTTACTCATATACATCCATACTAACGAACTACACTTGTCTCATTTCTTAATTAATTTCTTTGCATAAATTATCTCCAATTAATTAACATATATACCATGGCACACACGTCCATGTAGCCGACAATGAGATGGAAATGATATGCGGTCAAGGTCTCCTCAACTAACTTTCAGCTGGTTCTTCACTTTCTACTATTTTTTAGTATTTTTTACAAAGGCACAGACTTATTCTACCTGCAACTTAAAACTGATAGTGATTTTATAGCTCATTCTTTACTATTTTTCATAGTTTTTGGTAGCCGGTAACACACACTTCGTGTTCGTGTCGGCTACATGGACGATCTGCCCATGCTAACCTATGGCTATACAACAGATTGCATTGTCTGTTTGAATGAAAAAAAGAGTGTGCATCCATTACACCTAGCATGTTACTCATATACATCCATACTATCAAACTACACTTATCTCATTTCTTAATTAATTTCTTTGCATAAAGTATCTCTGGTTTAACCCTTTCACCACCATGGTTTGTCCCAAATCCATTGTTTTCTATGGTAAAGTTGGACCTGTACACAGGGAACTGGGGTGAAAGGGTTAATTATCACCTATATGCTAGCCTATGGCCATACAGAAGAATATAGTGTCTGCCTGAATGAAAGAAAGAGTGTGCATCTATTTCACCTAGCATGTCTTACACATATACATCCATACTAACAAACTTCACTTGTCTCATTTCTTAATTAATTTCTTTGCATAAATTATCTCCATTCTAATTAGCATCTATATGCTAGCCTATGGCTATAAAGCACAATCCATTGTCTGCTGGAATGAAAGAAAGAGTGTGCACCCATTACACCTAGCATATCTTACACTAATACATCCATACTAACAAACTACACTTGTCTCATTTCTTAATTAATTTCTTTGCATAAATTATCTCTGTTTTAATTATCACCTATAGCCAATGGCCACAAGAATATAGTGTCTGCATGAATGAAAGAAAGAGTGTGCACCCATTACACCTACCATGTCTTACTCATATACATCCATACTAACAACCTACACTTGTCTCATTTCTTAATTAATTTCTTTGCATAAATTATCTCAGCTTTAATTATAACCCATATGCTAACCTATGGCCATATAGCAGAATATAGTGTCTGCTTGAATAAAGGAAAGAGTGTGCATCCATTACACCTAGCATGTCTTACTCATATACATCCATACTAACAAACTACACTTGTCTCATTTCTTAATTAATTTCTTTGCATAAATTATCTCTGTTTTAATTATCACCTATAGCCAATGGCCACAAGAATATAGTGTCTGCATGAATGAAAGAAAGAGTGTGCACCCATACCACCTACCATGTCTTACTCATATACATCCATACTAACAAACTACACTTGTCTCATTTCTTATTAATTTCTTTGCATAAATTATCTCTGTTTTAATTATCACCTATAGCCAATGGCCACAAGAATATAGTGTCTGCATGAATGAAAGAAAGAGTGTGCACCCATTACACCTACCACATCTTACTCATATACATCCATACTAACAACCTACACTTGTCTCATTTCTTAATTAATTTATTTGCATAAATTATCTCAGCTTTAATTATCACCCATATGCTAACCTATGGCCATACAGCAGAATATAGTGTCTGCTTGAATAAAGGAAAGAGTGTGCATCCATTTCACCTAGCATGTCTTGCACATATACATCCATACTAACAAACTACACTTGTCTCATTTCTTAATTAATTTCCTTGCATAAATTATCTCTGCTTTAATTATCACCTATACCGGTATGCTAGCCTATTGGCCATAGAGCAGAACATAGTGTCTGCCTGATTGAAAGTAAGAGTGTGCATCCATTACACCTTGCATGTCTTACACATATACATCCATACTAACAAACTACACTTGTCTCATTTCTTAATTAATTTCTTTGCATAAATTATCCCTATTATAATGAGCATGTGCATGCTGGCTTATTGCTGTAGAAGTGAATGCATGGTCTGCTGGAACAAAAGAAAGAGTGTGCATCCATTTCACCTGCCCTGTTTTCTGCACTTACATCAATACTTACAGACTTCATATACCTCAACTCTTCAATTATGTCTTTTGAATAAATTATTTCTATTGTAATTAGCATCTGTATACTGGCTTGAAATGAAAGAAAAAATGTGCATCCATTTCACCTACCCAGTCTTATACATATGCATCTATACTAACAGACTACTCTTCTTCCATTTCTTAAATAATTTCTTTGCATAGATTATCTCAATTATAATTGGGATGTATATATGCTAGTTTATGGCTGTAGAACAGACTGCATAGTCTGCTGTGAAGTTTGTTAGTATAGATCTAAAGACACAGGACAGGCTAAGTGAAAAGGAAGCACACTCTATCTTTCCAGTAGACACTGCATACTATGTATAGCCATAGGCTAGCGATTATGTGGTAATTAAAATGGAGATAATTTATGCAAAGAAATTAATTAAAAATGCGAAAAGCCTTATTTGTTAGTACGGATGTATATCTGTAAGACATTGGTAGGTGAAATGGATGCACTCTCTTTCTTTCTTTCCTGCGGACAATTGTGCATTCTCTTGTATTCACAGGCCAGCATAAAGTGTCACTGTGACAAACTAATGACTTCAACACACAGGCACTTAAACTGTCGCTTTGCGATCGGTACTGATTCACTTTTCTCTCTACTTTGAATCAAGACCGATTGCAAAGTGATGGTTTAAGTACATGTACCTGTGACACAATGCAAACAGTGCCATAATTACAAGTCAGGCAGTAGAAGTTATAACTGAAAAATGACTTGAGGGCAATGCTGCCCTTTGGGCAGCTCAGAGTGGAGTAAACATCTGCACAACATTCAATGATGTCACTGCACTATGCATTATGCAATGATGTGTAAGGATAGGAACTGTATGTCTGCCCACGGTCCCTCCACAAAACCGTGTCTGCCTCAGAGCAGATGTTGTTGCTCTCAGGGCAGATAGGTAGATATACACTGTGCAATACTTAACCCTTTTCCTGCCAAGTCTATATTTCACCATCTGGTCAAGATGATTAAAATTAGTGAAACACAACATATTCCATATGGTGTATTTTAACATAATATTGAACTTTTGAAAGCTGTTGAAAACATAAATACTGTAATTTTTATGGACTAAAGATGCTGTAACAGACCAAGCCAAGTGGGTGAAAATACATCATGTTTTGGCTCAATACCGCTTTTTACTGACTTGGCTGAAGGGGAAGTTTTACTGTCTGGCAGGAAAAGGGTTAAGGATAGAAAATGTATGTCTGCCCTGAGGGCAGCAAAATACCGTATCTGAGCTGCAGTTAGGGCAGAGTTGAGACGTACATGTACATTTCCTATCCTTACAGCATTGCATATATAGGTATATATCTACCAATCTGCCCTGAGAGAAGCAATATATCTGAGCTGCCCTCAGGGCAGACACATTTTTTCTATACCCACACATCAATGCATACAGTAATAATTGTATGTCTATTAATCTGCCCTGAGGGAAGCGATATATCTGAGCTGCCTTCAGGGCAGACATACAGTTCCTCAGTGACGTCATTGAATTTGTGCAAGTTTTCCCTACTCTGAAATGCTGTGAGGGCAGCACTGCCCTCAGGTCATTTTTCAGTTGCTACTTCTGCCGCGTGCTAATTACAAGGCGTCTGTGTTTTGTTTGCAGCGATTTGACGTCATCATGGCTGTACTTCTTGTAAAATGGTGCCCAGCTATTAGCCCTGCGTACCGTGCTGTGTGTGCCTGACATTATACAGCCTCCCACCACAGCCCTGTTGACTCTCATAGGAAAACCCGGCGACCTCAAATCCTGATTTAGACCACGCAAGAAAAACCACCTTTTCTAACTATTTTCGGCCAAAATCAACTCCATTACACTCTATATGCCTACCTGAATAACTTAATTGCTCAGAGACTGCAAAACATTTGCTGTCATGACATCCCAAACCATTAAGTTTATCAGTGATTCACAGTCAAGGGTCCAGTGGCTGGCCATTAGCAAATAATGAGACTGATAGCAGGGCTATGGTGGGAGCTAGGTCATATACGCTAGGAACACACAGCATGGTAGGCAGGCTATGCTGTCATACCGTATGCTAGATGTAATCTACCGGTATGTCATCCCATATCACGGAATGTGTGATAAAAGACAAAGTGCTGTTACTAATAGCCTACTTGCACGCTAAAAGCAGGTCTCGAGGCTATACTAAGACAGAGTGTGGCAGCTGAGGCCGAAAGTGATGAATAGGGCCTAGGTGAGTTTAGATCTCAGGGCTCGCCAACAGGGCCTTTAACTGAAGTCAAATAAATAAAAATGAATAAATAACAAAGTTGGCTATTGCTACTGCATGGTTTTGAATGATAATTTTGAAATTTATGTAATTAACTATCGTGACTGTACACGTTTGAGTCCATACCTCTTACCAATAATTTGGTTCATAATCAGAACCAAGCTGACAGGCCATAGGTCACTGCGTCAATGTCTACCTACCTAACCATTTTCTCTCTGGCTTAAAATTAGTTAATTTTGCCTTGCTGTCTTAAAAGTCATTTGAAATAGTACATTTTGTTGTGATTCATTCTTTAGCTGGCAGTACATACTGTCTGTCACGGGACGACTGCCACCTTGCTTTGTCAACCAACTTCTTGAATGCAAAGTGGATGGGTTAGAAAGTCTTATAATTACTTCTAACAATTTGTACACAAAATATAGGGACAATTTGATTCAATCATTAACACTCCAACTAAAATACTAAAATAAGCATTGATCATGTTGAATACTTTTGTCATATTGGTGGTTTTAATGTTCGTTCATTACCACTGTTTCAGTTCTCCTCATAATTTAGTTTCCAATTTGTGTTTTAGAAGGTTCAGTTATTTTGTGGAGAATACTGTAACTTGTCCCGTATGTAATTGTCAGATTTCCATGGGTAAAACTGCATATGCCTTTATGTAGTCTGAACAATCATTATGTGGGCTTAGCCATTGGCACGCATACATATAAATTCTGAACTGAGCAGCAGTCATGCTGGGGAAATAATGTGAAGAGTTACAGAGCAAAGGTGATAAATGTCATAAATGTTAAAGTCATAAGATGGTAATAACAGACTTATGACTCTTTCTTACTTCTCCATAGTAATTGTACCTCCATACTTTCAATATTTATTACTTCTTAATTTCAGAAGTCCTCAAGTCAGATCTGTACAGAACTGAAAAGAAAATATTGTGAAAGGTTGCCATTTATAGTTTGACATCTCAATCTACTGATTCTAATATTTGACATCATTTGATTTTAATTTCATTGTTTGCAATGCAATTATGGTGGTGCATTTTCTGACTGTTTAGCCCTGGGCATTTACCCACTTGGAATCATACCCTATCCCTACTTTTGGCCTAACTGATATGTTGAAAAAGTCCAGAGGTAACTGCCTAGATGCCAGTATTGTACTGTATGGTAATTCTCTGATGTTTGTTCCTTGCTAATGCCAATAAATTGAATATATCATTTCTGTTTTGTTTACAGTTACCATTTCCACTGATTGCCAATGTGATTGTATCTGAGATTGGTTGCTGTGTGGACAAGTGTAATGAAATATGATTGTGAAGAAAATACCAACTTGAATGAGATTGAAACTTAATGTACAGTAGACCCCATTGTTGCCATGTGTCATGAATGTAAGTTGTAATATTTTACAATCATTTCTATTTTTGACAAACAATGCCTTGCTTACGTGTATGTGATTTAACATGTTTTGTCCTGTATCGGGGATTTAAAATTTCATCATCTGTATGTTTTGATCTTATCTTTCATTACTCATGCTGTGTTTGTACAAAACATTGCACTTCTTGTTTGACCAGGGTTTAAATTAGTCAGCCCTCTGGTTTTTTGAGCTGTGGCAGTGTTTCATCTTGAGAGGGAGCTGGGGCCCAGTTCCCCTTCTGTTGTCATTTTGGCACCCAGTAATTTCTCAAGGGGACCTCCACCCCCCCCCACCCCCCCCCCCCCCCACCGCCCCAATTAAATGGTGCCAGTCACACCTTCGAGATACCGGTACAAGTAGAACACATGAACTGGTGAAATCCCCCTTTTGATTTTCTGGTAAAGGGGAAACCCCTGTTGTTGCCATCCAGGATGAAACACTACTGTGGAGAACATCATATCATCTTCCTATATCCAAATGTGAATCCAAATTTGAATCATGTCAAGTTGCCCAGCACTCAGTTTGCCAACACAGCAGAGCTCACTGGGATACCTGTGTAATGTCCAACATCATTATTAACAACTTAATTAGATTGGAATTCGCTGTCAACAATAATATGGCATTTACTGGTAGTATATAATGGATTGTTTGTGATACTAATGCTTTGTTTTTCAACATAGCAATATTTCCTTGTTTAATAGAATTAATTGTGATGAAACTATTAACATTACTTCTGTTGCCCCTTGATGAATTGATATCACATCATACATTTTAAAGTTCAAGTTAACACAAATAATAAGTATCACGTTCACACAAAGCTAATTCAAAATACATTAACTCACATTTGCTACTTTTACATACCAAAGAGAGCTTATATACCGGTAGTAGGTCGGCAGCGTCTGCATGTCAGTATATCTGTATGTATGTACCAGTATGTACCGGTATGTCTTTATGTCTGTCTGTACTGTATGTTTGTTTGTCTGTCTGTCTGTCTGTATCTCTGTATGTATGTATGAATATATTGTATGTATGTATGTATGTATGTATGTATGTATGTATGTATGTGTCTGCACTGTATGTAGTCTGTAGTTTTGGTCAAACCATTATCTCTGATAGCCCTCATCCCATTGCCTTGCATGATCCTAGGGGTAAACTTAGTTCAGTACACTCACTCCCTGGCCTGCCACATCGAACGAAATGGGAGCCAAGTGTCATTAACACTCTGTTTGTAGAAATCGCAAGAGTGATGACCGTCGAAATGTCTTTTCCAGAAAAATGACTCAAAAGCTAGCACATACATGTACTATGAGTTGTCAAGCGGAACACTGAGTATATCAACCTGCTTTGAGTAGTAGACAAAGAATTATGGTTCACATTCAGAACAAAAATGGTGAAAAAATTATGAAAAGATAGCATTACTAACTGGCCCTTAAATTCGTTTTCTGAAACCTGACCATCGCTGTTTTCCTGAGTTGAACAATCTATAATTTCATACTACGCATTACAAATTTATCTTTTTATAAAATGCTAAATTTCAAGGCCAAGAAGTATTAAGTTCAAAGCCAAATTTATATAAATAAAGAACAATTAACTTTTGGCTACAGAACTTGTGATAAAATGCAGAGTTTTATGACATGTTTTTAGCTCACATTTGGTGTACCAATGTGAGGTTCACTGTGAGGTTATCGTATAAGCTGAATCAGTTCATTTGCATCTGATTTGCATGTCTGTATGTCTGTATAGTATGTGCGGATGTATGTCCGTCACACACAAACTCAGGCTCCCATACCGCCAAAGCTACCATCTCAGTATTTGGTGTACAGGTAGATGTAGGGTTGAGATGTGAATTTGTTCAAATGAACACATCAGTGTCAAAATGTGCAAATGAGGTAAGAAAAAGTGAAATCCTGCAAATGTGCAGGAGGCATGCCAGTGAGAAACAGGCAAACTCCACTGATCTTGACTCATTCCGGTCATTGTTTATGAACTGTTACATATTAACAGACCAGCTGCAACCATAGACAGTAGATGGGGAAGACCGTTTACCGGTATACTAAACTAAGAGATGCTTGTTTCTGCTATGCATGTTGCTAAAGTTGACCTCCAGTACCTAAGTTAGACCTTAATTACTTTTGTCATTCTTGTTTTTCTGGTTTAAATATTTCTTGTTGTTTTTCTGGTTGTACTGTGCATAAATCATTGCCATAACATCAACGTAGAATTTTCCTCCACTGAACAGATAGAAACAACATTTACGGTATTGTTGATCTTTGGTAACCCATACTGGTATACCGGTATACCAATTCTGATCAAATTTGAGCGACACCGTATAATTGCGGTATTTTTTTTATCCATCAATTGCACGTATCTTTTTAACCCTTATTTTGTAGAAATGTAGTGTTGACATCAGTAATTGGCCAAAATGCAGATTTGACCTTCAATTTTAGGAGTATTGTTGGAGAGTTTGTGTTTGAAATTTAAACAGTCAAGGCTACATGCATGCAAAACATGGGACACCAACTCTTCACCAATAAATATGCAAACATGATTTACTAGTTCTTTATTTATACAAATATGGCTTTTTATGAGAACAATATTAATATTCTTTGTCTTCATGTTACTATTTGGATCTTATGAGCTCAAAAAACAAGCAAAATAAAAAATGTAAATCAATGTTTCCCCAATAATTTTTTTGTGAGGGACTTAGGATGATAAAAAACTGATGATTGTTTTCCCAACTTTCAGAAAACTTCAGGCAATACGTCAGGCATTGAGCACTGAGCATGCAATACAAGATTTACTCTTCAAAGTTGGCTTTGATAGTTCAGCGACCTCAATGCCAGAGAGAGAAGACAAACCAGAAGGCAAGCCTGATGCTTGCAGGATACATGGCTCTGTGGATCTACATAAGGTGAGTTGTCTACCCTACCTACAGAAACACATGGTTTATCCCTATTGTGTTAGAAGGTGCGGAATAAACTATGTATTGGAAGTGGGTATGTGAAAATTATAATGATTCATTCTGAAGCAGAAAGTTCAGTTATTACAAGTCGCATCATGTCTGGCATTTATGAAAATTCTACCATATTTCAGTCTGAGTTTCATTTGAAGGTCTCTGGTTTGTGTCTTGTCACATTTATTTTAGCTCACATTTGGCATATGCATATATACCAAAGAGAGCTTATATGGTGAGTCGGTGGAGTATGTATGTATGTATGTATGTATGTATGTATGTATGTATGTATGTATGTATGTTTGTTTATGATTTTAGTTGTAAACTGAGAATCTGTAAAGTCTTTTTACCTACTGAAAGATGTATATTGACATAATTTCAGGTTGCTGGTAATTTTCACATCACAATAGGAAAGTCAATACCACATCCAAGGGGACATGCACACCTCTCTGCTTTCATCATTTCAATCGTAAGTCCAGTTTTATTAGCTCCGCTGTCAGCGACGCGGAGCTTATCAAATAGGTTGATTATCCGTCGTCGTCCGGCGTCGGCGTCCGGCGTCCGGCGTCCGTCAACAATTGCCTTCTCCTCTGAAACCACAAGTCCAATTGCTTTGAAATTTTATATGCAGTTCACTTGGGGTGACCTTACTTCAGTTTGTTCAAATCATGGTGATATTTGCATATTTGTATTTTGGGGCATTTTTTTTGTGTTTTTGGTAAAAAAAATCTTCTTCTCTGAAACCGCTCGTTCGATTGCTTTGAAATTTGATATGCAGTTTGCTTAGGGTGACTTAAATCAGATTTGTTCAAATGGTGGTGAAATTTGCATATTTGTATTTTAAGGCAATTTTTGTCATTTTTGGTAAAAAAATCTTTAAAAATCTTCTTCTTCAAAACTACTGGTCAGATAGCTTTTATATTTGGTACATATGTCCCTAGGGATGATCTATTTCAGATTTGTTCAAATTGTGCAGAAATATGCAAATTTGCATTTTTAAGGCAATTTTTGCCATTTTTGGTCAAAAATGTATTTCTCAAAAAGTACTGGTCTGATAGTTTGAAGTTTGGTATACAGGTTTCTATAGATGAACTAAGTAATATATATTGAATTTCTGATGAAATCTGTAATTTTGTATTTTTGGGGCAATTTTTGCCATTTTTGGTCAAAAAATGTGTATTTCCAAAACTACTCATCTGATAGCTTTGAAATTTGGTATAGAGGTTTCTACAGATGAACTAAATGATATTTATGGAAATAATGATGAAATCTGCAATTTTGTAATTTTGGGGCAATTTTTGCCATTTTTGGTCAAAAAATGTGTTTCTCAAAAAGTACTGGTCTGATAGCTTTGAAATTTGGTATACAGGTTTCTACAGATAAGCTTAGTAATATATATTGAATTTCTGATGAAATCTGTAATTTTGTATTTTTGGGGCAATTTTTGCCATTTTTGGTCAAAAAATGTGTATTTCCAAAACTACTTATCTGATAGCTTTGAAATTTGGTATACAGGTTTCCATAGATGAACTAAATGATATTTATTGAAATAATGATGACATCTGCAATTTGAATTTTTGGGGCAATTTTTGCCATTTTTGGTCAAAAAATGCATTTCTCAAAAAGTACTGGTCTAACAGCTTTGAAATTTGGTATAACTAAGTGTGATATTTTGAAATTATGATGAAATCTGCAATTTTTATTTTTGGGGGCAATCGTTGCCATTTTTGGTCAGAATATTTTATTCTCAAAAAACTACTCATCAGATAGCTTTGGTTGACATGTTCTTAGGATGATCGGATGTGATATATTCAAAGTATGATGAAATCTTCAATTTTGTATTTTTGCAGCTTATTTTAGCCACATTTTTCTGGCCACTGCATTGAGTTATCAAAGATTTCCACCTTCTTCATCAACATGTGTCAAAAATAGTTATTCTGTACATAAACACAGCGGAGCTATATCGGCCGCTAGGTCGCTTGTTGTAGCTTCTGATCAAGTCTGTACACTCATTGTTGGACTCAAAGTTTAAAAAAATATCCAAAAATTAAAAATGTTTTCTATTTCCTGACATTCAATATGCTGTAAAACAGAGATCATTATCTCATTTCGAACTTAAATATGACAAATTTATTTTTCCAACAGAAACATCAAACCATGAACTGTAAATTCTGCAGTTGCATTTGAAAATGAAATCCCTGTTGTACTGGCTAGACCTGTCTCATTTTTGTTGCGGCTGATTTGAAATGTGTACAACACAATACATACCTGTTCATCTAGAGAAAGTGCTTTTTGCATTACCGTGTCTGTCTACCCCTTGATTTAAGGTCAAAATTAAAAAATGAATATGATTTTTCATTAAATTATTTTTGATTGATTGATTCATCAATTATCCTTTACTTTTTAGTAATTCATCAGTACCGTTCTCTTAGGTGCCCAGGCTAGTTATACAATCTATTAACATTACAATAACACATATTGTATGTTCATAGCTAAAGCAAGAGCAATGCATTGCTAGTACAGCTCCATTGGTTGGTCATTTTGTCTACGTCATGACATCATTTGATATTTTGCTTTCTCTATTACTTTACAGAATACAATTTTTCACATCGGATAGATCACTTTTCATTCGGCATTCCCACTCCAGGGATTGTTAATCCATTGGATGGAGATCAAAAAATTACAAAGGAGAGTAAGTATTATTATTGAATCAAGTCCTTTCCCAGAATACTTTCATGGACTGCTTGCAAACAAGAAGCTACATGTACAAGAAGTTGGGTTCAAAATCAGCCACAATTTTCTCAACATCATGTGTCACTATTTATAAAATTTATGTCACAAACATGTCTAGGTGGTTTTCCTGTCAACGCAATCTACAGTTTTTCATTCAGTACATTTCATTCCTCAAAACACACCTTATTGTATTGTGTGCATACTTACCGGTAGTACTGGTATGCACACACCACTACATACATACCGTGTGCAACACATTATACCATTAACATCTAGTGATTCAGTACAGACTGTCTTTACAGTTGTAATATTGCCCAATTGTACATAGAATAATGCATGATTTTATCAGAGATGCATGAAATGTGATGTTACAGTGGTAAAATACTTATGAAATCACCTGAGGATCAGAAAGAGATAAGCCATACATAAATGAATTTATATCTGTGTGTCTTGTTTCAGGTATGCGTATGTACCAATATTTTATACAGATTGTACCAACACAGGTGAACACTAGAGTTGCTAAAGCAGACACACATCAGTATGCAGTTACTGAAAAGGTTTGTATTTGTTATCATCCTAAGTGATTGTTTGTAGCAGGACAGTGGTTAAAGTTAGCAGTGCATGTGTAACTCCCTTTCACCCAAGTTTGGTTTAGTCATAATATCAGGGAGCTATCCTGAAACATACATGTACCTTGATGGTAGAATGCAAAAAAATGCCACAAATGACATGGTGCATTTACATCACCAACAACTTAAAGATAACTTTTTCTGCTGATGTGCAGTGTGCTAGGAAGGATATCTGATTGGTTGATTGTCACTATTCACAGCAACTTAGGTAATCTTTTTTTGTAATATTGAATTATAACTGTAAGATTCAGCCACCCAATGGGACATCAGCTTCCGAGACGCTGCACATCAGCCCAACTTTTGACTTGCTTGTCATGTAAATTCCCTTATACTACAGGACTTATAGATTAGGTTCTGTATACCCATGTGTGTGATCTTGCATCCGTCCAAGCAGCTATCTCAAACATGCATGGCCCTATTTCTTTCAAACTTGGCACAAGTATAATACACTATAGCATACATATGCACAAAACTTTGTTTTGTGATATGATCAAATATCGGTGCAAGTCAGTCATTTCTCGGATTTTTAAATGTTCAGAGCCATAACTAAGACATGCCTCTGCAGATTTCTTTTAAACTTGGCACAAGGACTACACATCATGACTTACATGTGCATGTCAAATGTTTTCATGATACGATCCAATATGGCTGCCAGGCAGCTATTTTGTTCTGATTTTTCCATGCTCACTTTGATAACATAGATGTAAAATGATATGTAGTATATTTTTCATCATAACAGAAACCAATTGTTGTTGAGCACATGTATAAATGTAATAATGTATACACAGTTAAAGGTATACTGTCACCTGTTCCAATTTTGCCACAGTTACCATGGAAAGAGAAAATCTAACCAATCACAGATTTTAAGCGGGAAGCTGCTTTTTAAAAACAGCGCCCTCACACTGGCATTTTGAATACCAGGGAATGCCCCTTTGACCATATATGGGCATATTTTGATTACAGGTGACTGTATACCTTTAAGTCAATTCATGTTTGTACCTTTATATGCTCTTCAATGCTGCAATTTACCACCTTTGTCATCCTCTGCAAACCTGACCTTGCCAAGACAATTCTTCTACTAGCATGCCACGGGAACCTTACAGTTGACCCCATTTCAGTACACTTTGAACCTACAAGTAGTTGTCAAAGATTGTATGTAATAGCACCCTCTAGAGCCACTTGTGTATTTTCCGTGTTCTGATCCCATTTATTTTTAAAGGTATACTGTCACCTGTTTCAATTTTGCCACAGTTGCCATGGAAAGAGAAAAACTAACCAATCACAGATTTTAAGCGGGTGGCCGCTTTTATAAAAACAGCACCCTCATATGGGTATTTTGAATACTAAGGTACACCCCTTTGACCATATACGGGCATATTTAGATTACAGATGACTGTATACCTTT
Organism: Ptychodera flava; assembly: GCF_041260155.1. Classification (NCBI taxonomy): domain Eukaryota; kingdom Metazoa; phylum Hemichordata; class Enteropneusta; family Ptychoderidae; genus Ptychodera; species Ptychodera flava. The sequence goes on along the minus strand of NC_091928.1, from coordinate 55,458,953 downwards.
AATGAGCACAAGGCGCTTTCAGGATATGTAATCACTTTTATTCAAAGAGAAAGGGAACATTCATTTGCCTATTCAGCACTTCTGGACTTGGAAATTGTATTTACAATCACATTTGTAAACTTTTACAGTTTCACATTGACAAATTTATATTTGGCAAGGACTATGTAATTGACAATGATGTGTTTAACATCATTTAACATCGCCAGCCTGTATTGTGTGGTCCTAGGCCTAGTGGTAAAAATGATTGATAAATTAGTGATTTTCTCTGTTATTTCAGGACAGGGTGATAAACCATCTAGAAGGCAGCCATGGAGTTGCTGGGATTTTTTTCAAGTACGATTTGTCATCATTGTTGATCAAAGTCACTGAGGAATACCAGCCAATATGGCAGTTTTTAGTCAGATTATGTGGAATTGTGGGTGGAGTCTTTGCTACATCAGGTTTGTATTCAACACAGGTTGTATCTTCTGGTGCTATCTATCGATGTGGATAGTGACCCCTAACTGTTAAATCAGCTTTTGACAATACAAGTAAATGAATCTAGCTTCAAAACTGTCAAACACGTTATGTATATCGTTTGAATATTGTCAGAGAAGTTCAACATTTTCTTCACACACAATTCTGAAAACACCTCTCTGTTGATAGCCAAAGTTTTTACATGCCATCAAAGGATAACTTTGCTTGAATGAATGTCTTTAATTTCATTATGACTGAGATGCACATGTAACTTAAAATAGCAGTATCTGAACTGATAGTTACCCACAATCAACTGACAAATCCAGACCTATGTCTATAGCCTAACCCAGCAAGTAATGTGCTAGCAATGTATAGCCAGTGATAGAGTCAGAAAGGACAGCTGTGTTGCTCTAGAAATGAGACATATGATGATACATGTACATGTATATCCTAAGCAATGAGAATCAGTGGGAAATATCTGGACACATATTTTTCTATGCTATGCTGCATGTTTCAGACATTTTTTGCCACATGTCAGCCTTGCTGTTTGGTAAAATGATCACATTTAAACAGAAAACCCTTCACCCTAGAACTTGAAGATACACAGACTTGTAAATCAGCTTTGTGTAGGACGTCTCAATATTCTCAAGTTGGGTCATTGTATGATAATTATTTGTCACCTGTGGCACTCTTTGATTCTCAAAAAAATTAACAAAAAATAATCTTATCTTACAGGCATGTTGCATTCATTGATTGGAGCTCTGTATGATCTTATATGCTGTCGATATCAACTAGGAAAATACAAACCAAAACAGGTAATATTTAAAAATAAAAACCAAAGCAGGTGATATTTTGATATATCTCTCATTTTATATTGCCATGATTCACATTCTGCTTTACTTCCTCCTCTAGTAATTGTTAGACACTTGACACGCACAGCTGACACCTGTTGCTTTGAGTCTGTTGGGCGCCCTCTATGTCTATCAATATCGCTCAGCCATACACGTACTGTCTAGCCTTGTTCGTATGATAGTGGTTTGACATTACCATTGTTAAGGTAATTAGCACAGTCAATAATATACAGCAGTGATGTGTCAGATTATTAGTTCCAGAGACCAGCTCTGGAACTGTTAGTTTTTGCTCACTTTCCTTCTTTTTTTCTTTCTTTCTTTCTCTATTTCTCTTATTACTACCATAGAACATGCCACATACAAATTTTACTTTCATTACCCAGAATGCATTGTGACACGCTTATGACGTCATCGCTCAGCTCGGACGGGTTTCACGGGCATTTCTTGTTTGTTTATTTTTTTTTTTTTGCATTGCACAAATATCAAATTGCGTTCAGCTATTAATAATTCTAGCTTTCTTTCGCTTTGTTTTTTGTTGCTTTTTGATTTTTATTTTTCTCTAAATACCCGCCGTACGTGGCGCTATACTGTTACGTCATACACCTTCCATACTTTGGCGGACATGTTGAATTTTTGCTTTGCGATGATTCAAGCATAGCGACCGTGCGTGATCGTTCAAGAGCTTAGATATTGTGACGTTTCGGAGAGCGATCGCATTTTGAAATTGGGTTTTATAACTTTATTATAAGTTTTGCCGAAGATATTTGTATACATATACGAGGCTTTCTTTGTTGATTGTCCGGAGCTGAGTGGGTAGCCATGTGGCCTCGGTTTTCAAGTTCAACGGCCTAGGTCCGATGTCTCCCCTCGTCTGATATACATTTCCGTGCGTTGTCGCCCCCGTATGTATCTGTTGCGTTTTTTTACCGTACATGTAGGCATTTGTAATCTGTGTACCAGGTACTGTAATTCCCTGGACTGCCTTGCTTTTAGTTGTATTCTGTTGTTTAATACCGCTATGTATCGTCGCGTACTGAGCTGCAATGATTGTAGCGAGAGGTCGCTCGCTGAATTTTACGTTGAACGCGAACCCTACCAAAGTAGGCGATCGCACTGTTGATCCCTGGTTTTGTGGCGAAACCAAATGGTTTCGGGAAAATTGATTGACCAATCGCCCATGGCATAGGGCCTTGTAGCAGCGTAGGGTTCGCGTTCAACGTAAAATTCAGCGAGCGACCTGTCGCTACACAATCATTGCAGCTACGTTGTACTGTAATTGAGTCCCCGATTGACGCTAGATTGCCCAATTTCTTACAGGCCTTTAGAACTGTTCATATTATCGCTGTTTAACGTGTTGTCGTCTCATATCAGTTCCGCGACTGATCCCAAGCACTCTTTCATTCTGCACCAATCTTCGTCACACATTCTCTTTTCTTCCGCTGTTCTGGTCTCTGGAACTTTCTAGTTACATCTAACATCACAAATTTTAAGGTTGTTACAAAATGCGGTCAATATAAGGGATCCATGCTTGGGATGCTTGGGACTCGCCAATGTTTGGCAAATATATATCTTGTGTTTCTTAACATGAAATGCATAGAAATGTTTTGTAAAAATGGACATTTTCTAAGAAAAGCTGCACATGATTGTATGATGAAATGGATGTGTATGACAACTGAAAGCAAAATTGCTGCAAAAACAATGTGCATACCACTGAAAACAGATCAGATAATTCTCACAAATTGCTCAATTAGTGTGATTCCTACATTTCTTATTGTATGCATTGATGTCAGCCACCAACAGTTATTAAATGAAATCGTTATGCCAAATCATGGTTGAAATAAAGTGCATTTGTTTATCTCTTTGTAAAAGTTTTCAAAACTTCCACAATGGACAGTAAAAATGACCCATAGTAAACGTTCTTTAAACATGTACATTCCCAAGTAAAAGCAACTCAGTATCCTTTGTGTGTGCATATTGTACAATGTTTAAGTTTGTTATATACAAAGTATCACATCCCTAAGTCTTCAGGATCTACATTTAATATCAGGAAGCTTTGAAGGAATGTCTATTTTCTTCCTTACTCTGCTAATATTATGTAATTCCTGTTTTCATATTCTTTCTGAATTTTTTTGTAATTACAGATTGATTCTGCCAGTGTTCCTGTACACAAATTAGATCAAGGAATACAACCTGTCACACCGCAAGTTAACTTTGTACCTCAATCAGACCAACAGACAATACAACAATAGTGTTTCTTCACATTCTGTGTTTCTGCTTCATTCAATAAATCTGTGAATTCTAAGATGCTGTCAGACAGAATTAATAACTGGAAAAGAAGAATTTACAACTTTTGTATTTTACAACTTTTTTACTTTGTTCACATCATTCTCCTAAGCTATGAGTTGTTTAAGCCATGTTGTACTGAAGTGTAAAGTACCGGTATGGTATTTCAACCAGGTGTTTTTTACTTTAAAATTAAGTCACTACGGACGATAGTTTCTGTAAAGACCTGAGGAGAAATGTCTCTATTACAGGGCTAGTAGCTAAAACTTTTGATGTTTTTTGCATTGTTTGCTTTTATGTCAATTATAGTTTAAAAGTTACTCTGTTTCCAAGGCATTCAACCTGTGTTGACTGCATTGTCATTGTTGACAAGTAAATTCTGCTGATGACTAGAATTCAAATGTGATCAATAATAGTACATTCTACATGTGTAGAGGCAGTGTGTTGACAAGCTAAATAGAGGGTATTTCAATATTATTTTGGGAATACCATAGAAGTCATAAGAGACTAACATGTTGTCCTTCTAAAGGTACTTGAACTGCATCTTACTACATGTACATTTTACCTTGTTCACATTATTCTCATAAACTATGAATTGCTTAAAGTGACACTCCCACTTGGTAACATTTTTAAAACACATTTTTTAATGCCAACGGTCGATATTTGACATGGCGACTGTGTGCGAATCGCGAGATATCGATAAAAACATGTCCTCAAAAAAGTAAAAGTTTCAATTCCGGTGGCCCACCTAAATTCAGCTTCCGAACATCGAACGTTCGGCACTGGTGCCATTGTCAACTAAGCTATGGAGTATGAGTCTTCACTGACGCTGCTGTACGCCACAGTACCACTCGTGTCGGTGATGGTCATGTCCCGTGGGAGAAAACCGAGTCTTACTGACTCGGCAAAAAAACGAAAAACAAAGTTTGCTGATTCCACCAGAATTCGCATAGGTGACCAGCACAGTTAAATTTTGGTTGATACATAGCGGCCGCCGCGTGATATGCAGGCGCATACTACGTGGCGGCCACTATGTATCGAACCAAGCGTAACTGTGCGGCAGACGACAAAATGTAGTCATCAGAGGCGGCTAATATTTTACACGTAAAAACTGATATCTGTGTGGTATTGGTTAAAAATATAATACAGCTCATTGAGAATAATGAAAACGATAAAACTAAGGAGAAGTTTTAAAAAAAACTTACCTGAGGTAAAAGCATAGTGCTGTATATAAAGTGTTCGCAGTGGGAGGTAAATTAATTCTGTCGTTTGAACTTATTATGGACTCCCTAGAATATCATCAATTAGCACAACAACAAACCTTCGGGGGATTGCGGGTCATAATCAGAAACGATCGTAAAACGTCGGGATGTGAAAAATACGCTCGGGAATATCGATATCTCTCGATCCATACGCAGTCGCCACATCAAATATCGACCGTTTGTGTTGCCAAGTAGGAGTGCCAATTTAAGCAATGCTGTATTGAAGTGTATCTTTCAACAGTGTTTCTGTCATTAAAATAACTGAAGATAGTTTCTTTGAAGACCAGAGGAGCGATGTGACAAGTTTCTGTGCCATGCACAAGTTTCCCCCCAATTTTTTATTTTAATGTCAGCTATAGTTACTTCCACTTCTCTCAAAGCATGTTGGGATATACAGTATTAACCCTCTCACCCCAGTTCCCTGTATACAGGTCCAAGATCACCATTGATAACAATGGGTTTGGGTGGAACCATGGTGGTGAAAGGGTTAAGCTTTTCAATTCGACGTAACATATGTAGACTGAATTATTATTGTTGATAAGTATATTCTGCTCCAGACTGAAATTCAAATTTGATCGATTATATCGGATTCTAAATGTGTAAAGACAGTGTATTGGAAAGCTAAATACAGGACAATTTAAGATTATTTAGGGAGTATAAAAAGAATATACGGCTAGTTTTCAATCGGATTCCAACCCACAACATACGGAAAGAACTTGGAAGTGACCTGTTAAAACATAGTAAAAAAATCATCCAAAATTCAGCTACTCATGGCATGTTAACCACCAATGGAAATCTGAACTGACAAACACTGTCCTCTCTTAAATGTATTGGAACTGTAATAGAAACATAAACGATGTAATATACATGGCTTTGATTTGTGATATCTTATACTTTTTTGTTCAAAGCTTTCATTTTGAATAAATCTGAAGTCCTTCGAATCTGTGTGTGTAAGTGTGTTTGGTTTTTAGTCCCCGCGGACGAAGTCCGGCGGGGACTTATAGATTGGGTCCCGTCCGTCCGTCCGTCCGTCCGTCCGTCCGTCCTCCGTCATCAACAGTTTCTCAGACACTGCTAAATTAATTTTTTTCAAACTTGGCACAAAGGCATAGCACTATGACCTACAGATGCACGTCGATTTATTTTGTGATACGATCCAATATGGGCGCGAGGCGGCCATTTTATTGCGATTTTTCATGTCTTTGGACCATAACTCAGACATCCTTGAGCACATTCTGCTCAAACTTGGCACAAAGGCATAACATAATGACTTTCATATCCATGTCAAATTATTTTGCGATATGTTTCAATATGGGCGCGTGGCGGCCATTTTGTTGCAATTTTTCATGTCTTTAGACCATAACTCAGACATCCTTGACACATTCTGCTCAAACTTGGCACAAAGGCATAACACTTTGGCTTTCATATCCATGTCAAATTATTTCGCGATATGTTTCAATATGGGCGCGTGGCGGCCATTTTGTTGCGATTTTTTCATGTCTTTGGACCATAACTCAGACATCCTTGAGCACATTCTGCTCAAACTTGGCACAAAGGCATAACACTATGGCTTTCATAGCCATGTCAAATTATTTCGCGATATGTTTCAATAAGGGCACGTGGCGGCCATTTTGTTGCGATTTTTCATGTTTTTGGACCATAACTCAGACATCCTTGAATAAATTCTGTTCAAACTTGCCACAAAGGTATAATACTATGGCTTACATATGCATGTCAAATTATTTTGTGATACAATCCAATACGGCCACGAGGCGGCCATTTTGTTTGCGATTTTCGTGTCTTTGAACTCAGTGTTCTCCCTAGGCCCTTCAAGCATCACGTCTCCGTGACGCTTGCCTTGATCGTCGTGACGCTTGCTACAATGCCGTGACGCTTCAGATTTTTTCCGACACCCTTGATTGACAGCCCCACTTGACGGCTCAGTGTATTCATTGGCATGGGACATCTGCCAAAACTAGCCTTATCAACATCGTTTTTAGTCCTGAATAGACTTTTTCGTGTTGATTGACGAGTTTACATTAATCAATTGACACGTACAAAGGTGCACATCGGTGTGGCCGCGACTTTGATCATGTTGATCGAGCGTCGTGTCAATGGCCGTTTATCAAGTTACGTGGGGGGATAACAGTGACGTCGACGCCGTGAAAATGCTGGTGGTCAAAGCTATCGGTCAAAATTGCGACCCTCAAGAAAGGTTTATAAGGCGTCTATACCTGATGACGGTTAGTCTACATGAAATCTCCATGGCAGTATTACGAATGTGCATTTGTATTTTAATTATTTTTCTGTTCTTGTTGTTGAGACAAACGGTGAAAGTGTCAGAGCAGGAGAACGGTAGAGTCCGTGGGCTGCACATGTTACGTGTGCGTCATATTACGCTACGCTGACTTGACCTAGTTTCTCGATGTTGGGGTCACTGTAATTTTACAAGTTTTTTGGCTAACCGTACAATCGTTCTTTTGCATTCTTGTAATCTTTTTTTTTATTTCGCGCAAAGTTTTTAAAAATATGAGTTTGGATTAACATTTTCGTCGCGAAATGATGTCTACAGTGCCATGTGACGTACACAGGTCAGGCGATTTCCAAGATGGCGGTCGATGTGTGGGCTTTGAGCGTTTCGCGCTGTTTTCAAGTGCAGGTCTCATTCAGGTTCGCTAAGGAGGCAAGTTACTAAAACGACAGGGGTTTCATAATTTTGGTGACTATCATTCGTGTCAATACGTCTGAATTTTCTGTTATGGTAAACCGTAACAGTCCCTCTATTCATTGGGACCGTGACCGTAATCATGTGCTCAAAAACTCGCTGGGGTACACAGCCCTGATTGTGTGGCTTCGTTGCTCTTTATAATTTCGTAAACAAGTGACGCAATGTTTCATCGCAAACGTTTCTCCATGCAATGAGCGTACGAGTTGAATTTTTACAACTGAAGTTGGATTGCTGAAGAAACCAAGATGTGACCGTTCAGTTTTCATGTATGAATTTATTGCAGTTCATGGTGCTACCTGTAAACTTAATTGTTTATTCCCCTGATATGTATGTTCATGCAGCAGTGTGTGTAAGTAAATAAAACGCATGTTAAATGACTACAATTTCATGAATTTGCAGTGACTGTTTTATGTGTGTGTATGTATTCAAATATATGTTAATGTATGCAAATTAAATATGTAAATTTTATGCAATTTCCGACATGCTTGCCCTTGATCCTAGGGAGAACACTGGAACTATAACTCAAAGATCCTTAAACCGATTCTGTTCAAACTTGCCACAAAGGTATAACACTATGGCTTACATATGCATGTCAAATTATTTTGTGATACAATCCAATACGGCCACGAGGCGGCCATTTTGTTTGCAATTTTTCGTGTCTTTGAACTATAACTCAAAGATCCTTAAACCGATTCTGTTCAAACTTGACACAAAGGTATAACACTATGGCCCACATATGCATGTCGAATTATATTACGATACAATCCAATATGGGCGTGAGGCAGCCATTTTGTTGCGATTTTTCATGTCTTTGAACCATAACTCAGACATCCTTGAACCGATTCTGTTCAAATTTGGCACAAAGGCAAGCACTATGGCATACATATGCATGTATCAATTAAGCTTGCGATAGGATCCAATATGGCTGCAGAACTGCCATTTTGTTGGAATTTTGCATGTCTTTGAATTGTAATTCAAAGGTCATTACACCCATTTTGTCCAAACTTGGCACAAAGATCAAGCACTATGGCATACATATACATGTCAATTTACTTTGTGACATGTTCCAATATGGCTGCCAGATTGTCATTTTCTTCCAATATCGCTGTCAGATGGTCATTTTTGGATTTTTTCATGTCTTTGAGGCTTAATCATATGCAAGTATTCTTTAACCAATGTTGTTGAGACTTGGTACAAAGATAAAGTACTATGGCATACATATGCATGTCTACTAATTTTGTGCTATGATCCATATGGTCAATAGACAGCCATTTGATTTCAATTTTGGTGTGATTTTTTTATGCCTTTGAAACATAAACATAGGTCACTGTCCCTCGAAGGACTGATTTTGTTCAAACGTGATAAGAAGATAAAATACTATGGCTGCATTTTTGTGCATATAATTTGTTTCATTATATGATCCGAAATGGCTGATTACAACAACGTACCCGATCCCATACCATTTCTAAAATTCCACCAAACCATGTGTATAGTATGTGCCATCATGACACTAGAGGCAGTGAGGGCATCTTTATGTGTGATGTAATCAAAAGTTCCTTCAGTGGTCATTACCGGCAGAGATGAGTCATTTATTGAACGTTCCTCAGATTACTTTATTATGCAAGTCACAGGCCTGATGCACCCGCTGCATCAATGTCATTCCACAGCTACCTAGACCACAGCTACCTAGACACCAAAGATTATAACAAAATGGACAAGCGGGGACTGTGTCATCAACGATGACTTGTTATGAAGAGATTTAGAAGAATACACTGAGAACTGTATGCATTGAAAGCATTATGTTAGACAACTTTTTACTAACTGCTTCATAAATGACAATCAAACTGGCAATCAGAGTTTATTTTCTGTTTGGATTTCCAGAGGAGCATTCAGACTGCTACACGATGTATGTGACAAAGAATGTCTTTGAAATGATTCACAATTTGCATCTAGCTCCAAAACTCGAAATTTGCTCTGAAAAGGAATCCGTTATTACAGCAATGTTAAGATGTATTCAGTGGTACAAGAGTTTGTATGTTACCCCAGTGCCTAGACATTGCCTTTACTGTGTTATTGATGTTGACATATTTTAAAGGGAGGCAGTCGTCGGAACTGTGCCTGTGTGTGACTTTATTGTTTACAAACAATGTACTTCATGCATGAGATCTAGATGCACCAAGTCAACAGTAGCTACACAACATTTAAATTTTACGATCTTCATCATTAATAAACATGTTTTAACTTTCATCAATCGACAACATACCCTAGATACAATGTTTACATCGGTCATGGGGGTCCCTGGCAACCTTTGAGCAGAGTTCTGACGACTGCCTCCCTACAAGGCACCGTGTTACTAGTCAGTTTATTCTCCTTTGTCGTCTGTTGTCCATCCTCTGCAGTCAACTTGTGACTGCTGCACGGGAATGTACAAGTCTCACTAACTGTCTGTTCATATGATGAAACTTACTCGTGTTTTGAGAAAGTGCTTGGTCTACCATCAGTTTCTTATATACCACTGGTGTGTCAGCTTCCAAATTTGATATGTAGCTTTACAGGGATGCTCTCAAATAGTTTAGTAAACATTATCAGAAAGTTTGTATATTCAAATTTTTGACAATTTCTTTCTTTGATTTTTGTTTAAATCTTTGAAAAAACTCTCAAAGTTTTCATCGTTTTTTCTCGGAAAGGGGACTTTAAAGTTTTGCACTGCAGATAGGGGAACCTAAAAATTGTTTAGTTCCCTTTTACCTTTGCATTTTCCAATTACAAGGTTTGTCAGATAATTCAAAGAAAAATGAATAAATATAAATGTCATCCAATTGTTTTAATGTTAGTTATAATTAAACAAAATCTAGAACCAATTTGTCACATTTCATGACTTTTGTCTCGAAAAAATCTAAACATGTCATGTATGATATTTCGTAAAAAACCCCAAACAAGTGGGCTCAGCAATGGTGCAGAAGCTGGAACTGTTGATAATTTTTTTTCAATATTTTTATGCAAATATCAAATACAGTTTCTTACTGTCTTCCTACAGTATGCTGAAACACACAATATTCAGTTTGTCAACAAAGACTATATATATATATATAATATATATATATATATATATATATATATATATATATATATATATATATATATATATATATATACCGGTATATATATATATATGTATTGGATGATAATTGAATTAGAGTCCAGACTGAAAGTCATTTGTCAATGTAAAACTTTAAACAGTAAGACTCTGTGCAAAAAAATGTGTGACTGAATGGAATTATTTATTTTCTACCAAATTTGCCATTAATACACCAAAACATTTTAGAGATTAAAACTTTTATTTTATGGAATATTTCAACTTTCCAGTTTTGTCAATTTTTAGCAACATCTTAAGTTGTATAAGTCCTGTACCTTTGAAAAAATATTGTTTGGTAGGCTACTGTGCTCAGATTTTCACTATGACAATTTGAAATATGGCTCTACAAACTGCTGATAATAGGTAGTGTCGAACACCTGCAAGTAGAGCTGCCCAATACATGTTTATTTTTTTCTTTGCATGCATCCCTAATAAGCTATACGATAATTGGGGGGGGGGGGAGAGACTCGAACAATATTGAGGGTTCTGATTGGGATCTGAAAAAAAAAAGATGTCAGTTGCGATTCCTCCAGTCCTCTCCCCAAACGTTATTTGTGAACGTAACCTTACAGGCGCTCATTCATTCAAAAACAAGACATTAGATTTGTTAAATCTATTCACTTTATTGGAAAAAAAACATCGCATTGCCATAAGGCGGTGTACCAGGGTGTACCAAAATCAAACAGTATTGATTTCTTTATGAATATACAGTTTTAATTCCCTTTGCTGTAAATTTTGTAAAATATATGATTTGGATGGTCCATGGCCGGAATCAAGAATAACTTTTTCTATGAATTAAAGAATTACATACTGATAATACATATAAAGTATTGGTTGTTTTTCACTTCAGGCCTTCAGCCAATAAAATACAAAATTCACAATGGAACAATAAAAGTAAACAACAAATAAAATGCAAAATAGTACAAATATGCCAATAATGAATTAATATATGTTTAAAAAACCTTCAAGAAAGATGGGAATGAGAATCAACACAGCTGTGGATCGGCATGTTATCGGTATTCAATGAAGGTTTACAAAATGTAAAGAATAACTGAGGATAAAATAAAGAAAGTCTCAAAGTGGACATTCATTTTAAAACTGAGATTACATGCTAAACTTAAAGAATTCATACTCGAAGTAAAACGTTTACAAAAAACAGTAAACTTCTTGTTATTTTGTTTTATATATCATTTCAAATCACACCGTATTTTCATAAATGTAATTTGAGCATAAACGAAAGTAGTTGAGAATATTGATCGGTGAGGGCGCTACTCATTTCCCAAAGTCTACCAAATGCGTGACCAAGTGCATGAACAAACTTGAGCTCTCGGGCTCCTAAATTCCGCTCCTCGACAATGTCGCGCACTGCCATGTTGCCAGAAAAGAAGGTAGAAACCACAATAAATCTTAGCTAGGTTGGAAGATTATTAAAGGACCATTTTACTACAAAATTACCTATTGTTAGTTCTATCAGTCATTGACTCTACCCTTCAGCAATGAAGAAACAGAAGTCAACAGCTTGAATACGATGCGAATTTCTCAATCTTTTATCGGCGGTCCTCACGTAAAACTTGACAACTCTGTGTCAATAAATCAAAATAATGAAAATGTTTTCCATGACTTTGTGAAAAAAATTGTAAAGAAGTTCAGACCGGGGGAAAAAGTGTTTGCATTTCCCGTAACCTAATCTACCACCCAACTAAACCTGCCGCGCGCCGGCTCTCAACTTCTTTTCCCCCAACTTTTCAAAAGTGGCGTGCTATGAATTTGCAAACTCTATGTTCTCATAAAACACGATGAGTAGAAATATGCAATATTTACCGGGGGTGTGCTACTGTAATTTTTTATTTCACGATTTTATTAGACCAGAATTCTTCCTACAGTACATTCGTGGCCAAGTCAAGGAAATAGTCCATCTGAAACACAGTCCCCTATGGTCTAATTCCGCTCTGAAAGGCTTTAGTTCCACCAAGTCAAATTCCTTTTCAATTATTTTATTGTTTCTTTTTATTCTTTTCTTGAGATTCTTTTTATAGTCATTGTTTTACACCGCAAAAGAATACTTTTTAATTCGTTTTGACCTCTGTGAAGGGTTGTGCACTGTATCCATGCCTGTTGACCAATGGTTCAAGATCGTGACACAGTCACCTGTGGTCGGTCTATTCCGCTTGGCGTCGATACCCCCATAGACTTATGTAGGCCTACATATGCCTGAACTACTTCTGAGGCATATGTACACACGTCTATGGGGGCATCAACGCCGAGCAGAATAGACCGATCACAGGTGACTGTGATCGTGAGCAGTAAAAACAACCCCACTGTATCTCTGAATAGTCTTATTCAGAAAATATTCATTGAGTAATAGAAATATGGCATCCTAGAATAAGTTCAGGAACAAAGCAGCAAACAAGTTAATATGAAAACTGAAAATTAACATTATTGCCGACTCAACTCGTGATCCCCTGAGCCGCCCACCCTGATTTGCGGCACTGTGACGTCAGTTTGTCGGTCAGCTGTTCATAGCGCCCTCTACACTAACTGAGTTCAAAGCAAATCGGAATGGCTTCGAGCCAACATCATGTCCGCACCAATCGTGGATTTTGTAATATAATATACAGAGGTGATTTTGGTTCATCGATTGGAAAACTTCAAACCGTACATGACAGAGATAACAGAGGATATGCAGGTAACTTTTTAAAACATTATTTTGCACACACAACTGTTGATTCGCCATTCTCTACGAGTTGAGATGTGATGGGGTCGGTTCTGTAATCAGTAAGCTTGCATTGCACTAGCTGCAAAATTGTAGCGCTACGGTGAGGCGGTCGGTGATTTTTGGTTTTTGCGACTTCGCTCACCAGTAGCGCTACAAGGCCGATGGCCCTGGGGAGTATCATATAAGCGCGTCGTACTCGACCAGGCGTTTTGATGTGGAATGCAACATATTTACTGCATTTGGTCGTACCGATTTATCACTACTGAAGACTAAACAGTATACTGCACTAACTTTGTCATTTATGGGGTTTGGAATTTGTTCAAACACGACGATCGCGTTCTGAAATCATTGAGCGTGGGGCGTCGGTGTTTGTGGGAGCCGCCATTACCGGAAGTTGGTAATGACGGCTCCCAGAAATGTTTCGGAACGCGATCGTCGTGTTTGAACAAATACCAAACCCCATACACGACAAGTTTAGTGTAGTATAGTGTTTAATCTTCAGTAGTGATAAATCAGTATGACCAAATGCAGTAAATATATGGGATTCCACATCAAAACGCCTGGTCGAGTACGACGCGCTTATATGATACTCCCCAGGGCCATCGGCCTTGTAGCGCTACTGGTGAGCGAAGTTGCAAAAACCAAAAATCACCGACCGCCTCACCGTAGCGCTACAATTTTGCAGCTAGCATTGCAGAACACACCTCTTGACAAAATGACTCAAATATTTCAGTACAAATTCTCCAAAACAACCCACTTTTGGTATATTTGTATCGAAGACATGAAGTGACAGCTATGTTAAATATTTCAGTTCAAAATTCTGTTTGGAAATGCAGAAAATAACCCCCATATTGATTTGTTGACATGACTCATGTGTTGTGATGTTGACAAATCACCGTCGATTGTCATACACTTCTTGTCAAAGTTCCTCGATTTTTTCACTGAAAATGTGTCTGAAATTATTAAATTTCATCATGTTCAAACTCTAGAGAAGTAGCGACAACAACTTTGAATATTTTGCCCCAAAATATCGGTTCTAAATGCGAGAAATAACCGATTATTAGTTTGGAGGGTGATGTAAACAGTGCAGGCCGATCGTTTCGTCACGCTTGAGTAACGATTAAAATTAGCGCGTCAAAACTTTTGAACAAATTTCAATATTTTGATGAAATTTAGACATTACACATCATCTTGGTGTTTCTGTCTACTTAGAAAATACATAGATTTCATCGCTGGGAAATCCTCTAACAGCAATTCTATCACCGTCGGCGGTCACTGCCATGTACCAGGGGTAGATCCCTTGACGATGGAAAAGATGACCAATACAAGTTCCATCTTCACTCCAAATCGAAATCCTAGCATTGCCATCACAAACATAAACATGATCAGCGCCATCAACGGCAATGCTGTATGGGTGGGACAGCTGACTATCGCCTTCACCGCGGTGACCGTATTGGTACAGGAAATTGAACTGAGCATCAAAACACTTGATGCAGTGATTGTCACAGTCAGACACCATGATGACATCCTTACTGTTGACAGCGACAAAGCAGGGGTACTTGAATGGTGTCTGGCTATCATCTTGATGACCACCAAGACACTCTGCAATGTATTGTCCAGTCTGGCTGTACTTCAGGACACGGTGACCGTTGACCTCTGTGACAATAACAAACCCCTTCACAAGAGCTATGCACCAGGGATTTGAGTTTGTAGGTAGGGTAATTATTCTGATAACTTTATTATTTTGATCACAAACAACTATTTGCACATTACTGTCATCAAGGATGAAGTAGAGGTTGTCCTGAGAGACAGCTATGGACCCTGGCTTGAATGGCTTGGCAAACTGACCACTGAAACTGCCCAACTCCTTTTCACATGTGTAATCTTTGTTCAGTATGTGTACAATATTGTTGTCTCTGTCACACACCAAAAGTTTATCATTGTGGAATGCCAGACCTCTCACATCTTTGAACTTCTGTCCTTGATGACCATTTATGATGCTTCTTGACCACTGCCCTGCAAGGTCAAAGGTCACAGGTCAATAGATATATAATACACAACAGAAATGATAGATCATAGGCAGTACCTTGCAGTAGAGTAACTCATATTCCTTGGAAGTGAGAAGAAATATTGACACAAATTTAACTTAAAGACAAAGTCAGTCATTCAGCCAAACTTTTTAGTGTGTTTATTGTCATCATTTCTCAAAGTTTATCTGTTTACCATGGCAACACAATGACAATATTTTGTCAAATATGGTCATTTTAAAATGTTATTAGCCTATGTTGACACATCGTGGCTTTTTCATTATTTTTATGACATATAGTGTCATAGGGAACTTTGTCAGATGTAATTGATTTAGTGACCACCATGTTGCCATAGCAACTCTTTTTGTAGAGTGAAGTACAAAATATGTCATTTGTGTACGTATGTATTTTCCCAAAAAGGTCAAAGGTCAAAGCAAGATAAATAGGCAGTACAGTAACCTGTATGTTGTGAAATGAGATTAAATATTGATAAATATTGAAAATTAATTTACACAGCCAAGCTCATTGATGTATCTACTATTTTTTTTTATTTTTTTAATTCCTTTTCACCATGGCAACACAATCAGTGCAAGTTTATTACTGAATTTGTTTTTTCTAGTGTTAGAAAAACCTTTTACTCTTGTATGCATGTTTTGTTTGCACCTGTTTGATGTGGTATTAATTGTACTAGGTCAGGTATCCCTAACATACTCTGACTTTATTAGTTCACAGAAAGCCATGTTACCATAGCAACGCATTTTTAGACTGTGGTTCAAAAATCATCTGCCTATATTCTCTTGATTTGTACAGGTACATGAACATCGAAATTCTTTCAAAATGGGCTTTGGATAATAGCAAACCAATTTTTTCTTAAGCAAATCAGTGACTTTACTGATGACAGGTACAAATAAAATGCCCTTTAGGTACAAAAATGATTTCTTTGCTACTCAGATGACAATAAAGTTGAATAAATCTTTTGTATTGTTATTTGAAAAAATATTATTACCATTTTTTATGTTTTCTGTAAAATTCTCATTTCATATTTTGAAGAGTTTACAATAAAGTCATTTTTGTGATTAAAACAATATCATATTGCCAAATTATTACCTTCCTTGGATAATTTTACTTAATAATTCTTTGACCGTGGCCTTGAAAGGTCAAAGGTCACAGATGAAGGCAGGAAAATAAATTTCAACAGCAGCTTTGCTTTGAAACTGAGAACAGAAAGTAATAAAATTTAAATTGCATCAAAAAGTCAATGTTGTGATCAAGCTTTTCAGAGTATTTATGATCATTGTGGTATCATCCCATGTTACCATGGCAATACAGAATGAATGTTTTGTGTAAGAAGTTGGACAGTTGTTAACACTTCAGCTCATTTCCCTGTTTAGTTAGTTTTATTATTTCTGTATTTTATTATATTTGTATAAATTTTTTTGGTATAGAGTAGCGTTATGGTCTGATATTTTTAAGAAGGGAAAGCTGCATTGGCATAGCAACACTTTTATGGCTTGTCATTCACAAATTCTTTTTCAAGTTGTAAATATCTTCTGTATTTGTTGAGTCTCAGTCAAATTCCATTCAAACTGTGTTGCACAAGAACTTCAAAATGGTTTCCTTAGTCAATAGATCACTTTACAGTTACATCAGTAACAAAAAAAAGCAGTATAGTTTTGAACTTATGCCATAAACCTAGAAACCTCACATCATTTCAATTTTGTCATCCCAAAATTTTAGTGACATTTATTGTTTTTGTGTATAATGTACTCATTTCACAGCCAGTCATCATCATTTCTGTACAATGCTGACATTTTATTGATCATTGTAGTTCATGTTACCATATCTCCACTGTTGTACACTGTTGAAAAATGTTAGTATTTATACAGTATTTGAAATTGTCTAGTAATAACATATGCAGACAACAGATACCATTAATACTGTATTTCATCTACAAATATATCTATATGCTTATGACCAGAAATCATAAAATGTTTTCCAAAGATTCAAAAATGAACAATTAAGTAATCTTGCCATGATGAAATAAAACTTTAAGATAAATTCAGATTTCTTTACCATGTAAACTACGCCACTTTGAATCAAAGTTTTTTTTTTGCTTTTTTGAATTTTAGCAGCAGTACAACAAGTAACATTTGAAATGATTAATTTCATACATAAATTAATTTTTCAAAATGCAAATATCAACTTTTTCATAACATTCATTGTTTTTTCTGTTTTACATAACTCTATTTAGTAGATTCAAGCAACATGATGGAATCCAAAGTGCAATATGATGGAGTCAGAAACTGTGCACATTGAAAGCTGGACATGAAGGAGAGCAGTGGAATCATTTATGTAAGTAACATTTAAAGTTTATTTTTAACTGTACTGTAATTCTTTTGCAACTGCTATCTGTCAGAGATATCTTGCTTTTAAAGGTGTATCTTCCACCGTTTGAATATGTGATCAAGATTGATGTCTGACATTGCATTGGTATTTAGTCTAAAGCTTCAGATCTCTGGGACTTTTTCATCATTTGTTCAACCAATTGCATCTCAGGGTTTTGTCTAAGTCATTATTTTGAATACTGATGCATATATAATCTATTGTTGCAAAGTACAGTGACATATTTGCATGATATATGATAAATTATAGTTGTTGTCATGTTGTATACTCAGTGTTTTTCAGATACAACATATACTGTAAAGTTATCACAGTTGTGATAGTACTGTGTCAAAGTGTTTTTTAGTGTACATCAGGTGAAGTACATAAGACTCACAAACTTCCACTCATGTACTGTAAGTTGTCTGTTTTAGCTAATCTCTGGTGTCAATGTGTTAAAAGTTGATGTGTATATCTTGTGATGCTCATGTGTATTGCAAGCAATCCACTAATTTCATGTATCGTCTCTTCACAGTTTTAATATCAGTCTGGTTTATTTCCAAAATTGGCGATTCATTACGTATTCAGACTGTAAGCCAATCATCGACTAGATTACGTCATTAATAAAGTAGAGGTCACGCCAGGGTCAAAATCACCTGCCAAGAGTGAAGGTCAGTTTCGGCTGCTTATTAAGCCTCTGTCTTATGAAGGTCGATAAAATTTTAACTGTCAAGATGATCCACATGTTCTGCACAAGATCATGGCCACCAACGAGTCCGGTAATGGAAAAAGAAGTCAAGATATTTATGATTCATTTCTACCTCTAGTTTATGGATTTCTCTCAAGTACCGAGAATTATTTTGTAGATGTTTGTCATCTCTATTAGAAATACTCTTTTCAAGGTTATTTGTGTCGGTACGCATATCGCATTTTGCTAGAAGTAAGAGCGATGTCATAGCTTTAACCCTTTGAGCGCTGTAATTTTTCCCACCAAAATTACTGTGCAACATTTTTCAAATTTTCATAAATTTTTCTGTAATTTGTAATTTTGGAACAAATGGATACTATATTTCATTGGCTACAATATTTTACCAAAATTCTAGCAAAATCTGAAAAAAATTGACTGGGGTATATTTTGTGAAGGTGACAAAAATTGACTAAAAAATTTGGCGCTCAAAGGGTTAAAATGGTACCTAACTTTTTGTTGTCTGGCGCAGACTAAAAATGGTACGTCATTTTGAAATGAGTGTTGACAGAGTGGCCACAAAACTGTTCGAGATTATGACATAATATGGCATGATTAATTGTTATTTCACAAATGACATCCGTATTTCCATGAAATGTGCAACGCCAAGTGTTTTGGCAAAACCCCTCTTTCACAACTGACAATATTTTTGACATGGATCTACATTATGGTATAGCATTGACAATTTTAAAAATCACCAAGACTGAATATAGTCATCACAGTTTTGGCATCTCTATGGTTTGTAGTGTACATCACTTATGTATGGTACTTGTGACTCACATGCATCCACTCTATCTGCATGTCAGGGATATTTATAGATATTATTCCCTAATATTTTTCTTCATTCAAGAAAGTAAAATACAAGTGATGTAATGAATTTGTCAACTCTAGTTGATGATAAGTGATGAATCAGTTATTACGTCACAAGTATATCCCAAGCCAAACAAGGAAAAATACTGCAGAATATTAAACTAATAATATCACATGCACAAACTGATAATTCATTATTTTTTGCAACTTATGAACTACTAAAGAAATAGAATCAATATGCTGTGGGAAAGCTGTCAATCATTTCTAGTCATCCATCATCAGAGCAAGGAACATGTCATGTGGGGAGGCAAATGCTTTGTATGCAAAGTTATACATGATTTTAAAGATAGCATAGGCCCAGAAATTTACCTCCAACAAAGTTAGGCTACTTTTCACGAACAAAAAGATCAACTGAATCTGAACTGCATGTACCGGTACACTATATAATGTCACGCCCTACTCTAGTTGCAATGCCAGAACCCATGGTAATGTGACCGGCTTCAAGTTTGTTGTTTTCTCAAATTGCTTGGTATTCACAGCATTCCTTAGTATTGTATGGGCATTACACTCTTGAGTTTGTTTTTCGGATTATTATTGTTATGGTCTACGAAAAATATTTTTATCTTGTGTTTTAGTAAAACTCATGAAGGTTTTTAATACATCCACTTATCTCAACAACAGAAACAAGGAGAAAACCTGACAAATCACATTAGTCTATGAAATATTTCTCTAAATTGCTGTTGTTTTGATATTTTGTACATAAAATTTACTTTTGTCTAGTGTTTATTTGCTTTAGTCTGTTTGATTGACTGGTATAAAAAGAAAAGTAGTGTTTGTTTTCATCTGTTTGATTGACCTATATAAAAAGAGCATTGAGTTCTTTGACACAGAGTCACATTGCTGCTTGAAAATGCTTTCATGCACTGTCACTGTGTTGCTTTGCTGACTGAATGAAAATTGACCTACGTGAGAGATTCAATATTGTACAGCACGATATTCTTTTGTTTGTAAGATTTACAGAATTTGTCATCATATAATTTTATATTTACCATTAAAGGCTGGGGTAAAAGTGGACTACCAGATGTATTCTTGGAACCACTTATATTTTGAAATGGATTTTGTCCATGCACTCAATCTGACACATAAAGTTCATTTTTAGCCTCAGTACATTAATCCTTTTTTCGCTATCAAATTTTTTATGAACTAAATGAATTTTCTGTTCAATAAATCTGATAATAAGATGGACCCTAAGCTTGACACTCCTGCCAAAAATGGATCGCAAGAAAATCAGTTGATTTTGAAATTGTAGATCTAAGGGGAGTAGCAGTCTTCTTGTTGATAAACAAGCTAGCCAATCTATTTGTCAGAGAAACACTTTTTAGGCTGCAGTGCATACACAGCTTGAATCAATAGCATTGGGTTTGTGAATTTTTATGTGTTCCTGTTGTACACACTTGATTTGCTATTACTATCTGCTATGATTTTATCTGCTATAAATATTGTTAGTACTCACTTCACCTGGTGTTCATGTTTTGTGGATTTCTTCATGATTCTTATTGACATTCTCAACATTACAATGACAAAAAAAAACATGACAATATCATTTCAAAAATTTCAATGGGAAAAGGCAGAATTTAGCAATTTAAAAGTGTGCCATTTACCTTTACTATCTTTAGTAACTGAGGTTATCGATGCTTCTGCTCCATGACTTGTTTTGATTTCACTGTCTGTACTTCGAGGCTTTTTCTCAGGTAGTGATTCTTTCTTTTGATCTGCCTCCAACTGACGTTTCCTGAATGTTGGCATATCGGTATGTGGATGTGTTGGATGACCATGCTGCTCATGTTCTGTCTCCATCATCCTAGAATATTCTGTTTTACTTCTCTCGGTTTCATCAGGTTGGTGAAGGCCACTTGCTGAAAATTAATAAAAAACAATAAAGTAAATTTTGATATTCCAATTTCTATGGTACTGTTTTTAGTTTATGGAAAGTCACTTGACATTCTTCATCGTGCTCTCAACACACACATGAACCTAACATATTCTAACCCTGGCACTGATTCACAATGCACTTTGAAGCTTTGGTATGTAAATCATTCAATTTATGTACAAATACTGAATTTGAGGGAGCAGTTTTGGGACAAGGTGACTTTGTATTAGGGATTAGCAAAATCATTTGAAAACTGTAGTCTGTAGCCAGTATTGAAGCAGATTCTTTCATCAGATAGCATGTTTACTTGTCCTGCATTCCTAATAAAAAATAAATATTATTCAGTGATATGACAGACCAGTGTAATGTAAATTATCACTGTTGCCGATGAAAAGTGAACCTTAATTTCCATTTGATACACCATTGTTCTCCACTGGTTAGCTGTGTGAAATAGTCAGCCCAATGTACATGTGATGGAGACATAGGAGAATTCAAAAACCTGCAGGAAGCCATAAATTCTCTGTTTTCCAGAAATGAGATAGACTGCTTCATACAATGAATTCTCTGCAAAAACTCCTGTCTCACCACCCCTAAAGTATATTTGCTGAAAGCCTCTTTTTGGTGAATGTTTTCATTTGTATTTGTAATTATTATTTACAAAGATCATGTGGCATAACATTTGAAGAGTGTCTCAAAAGTCTTTTTTCTCCTTCGATGTTGTAATCTCCATTTAAAATCAGCACAATGATTGCCAGTATTACGAGTGTCAAATTTCTTTTATGTGTGTAAATTTTTGTTACGTACTGTTAAAGTTGTTAGAATAGGGATCAACCACCAGCTTGAAAACTGTTGTGGCCATAGAGAACAACAAAGAGCCTCAAATATAATTTGCAGACATTCTTTGCAAGATTGATTCAACAGCTCTTAATCCTACAGATTACAACTGGAAACATTTGCTGTCTTTGTATACTGGACAGAGAGAAATGACTTTGAGAGATTACTCAAATTATACTGAGACATGATCCTTATGAAAACAATTATTATAAAATACAAATCACAACACTTGCCAATATGTAGGCTTTCAAAATATTTACACTTAAGTTAAAAGGGGTTATGAACTCAGATTTTTAATTTTTGCAGAGAATTCATTGTGTTTTGAATGGCCAGAAATTTGATCATGATTCTGAAAGGTATTTAATGTAATTCAGGTTTCCTTCATTGCATATGATGTTATGTAACTGTTCACTTAATTTCGTCTTAATAATGTTACCTTCTGTTTCTCCTTTTGATGCGGTATACTGGTGTTCAAATCCTTCTTCGGTCTGATGAATATCTGATGGTGTCAAATGTGGACCTTCTAATTTTGCTAGTCTTCCTTGTAGTTCCCCTATGATCTTTTCTTTCTTTAACAGTACATATTTCATTTCAGAAGTCTTTCTGATGAACTCTATCTCTTTGCTATCTGATCTTTTATAAAGATCCCCTATCTGCTCTTCCAAAGCTGCCTTTTCCTTTGTAGCCTCATTTAGTTGACATTCAAGAATGATCTTTTCTAAATGTATCTTGGACTTTGTCACTGTTTGGCCTAATGCTAACAGATATCCGATCAAATACTGAGTGACTTGAATGTCACTAGTTTGGAACAGAAGTAAACTTCTAACAAGTGAACTAACTCTTTCATCTACAATTTTGACAGGAATAACCTGAGTTCCCTCCTTGATGAGTTGTTCCTCAAACTCTATCATGAGTAGAAAATGGAAAAGAAAGGTAGGGTTAGATATAGTGATATATTATAATCACATTCACAATGGGTATTTTTAATACTGTGAATAGCACTGTGAAAGTTTTAGTGATTTATATACCTATTATACAAAACCTTAATTATTTTTGTAATATCTGGACAAGAAACAAACCAATTATCTGTATGGCAAACATTGTTCTATAGGTTGTCATAATTGTCACATCATCAGTCAGAGTAGACCACGTTTTTTGATGTTGTTCATGAAAAACGTACAGCATATAACTAGCTTTTTGCAGACCACCTGAGACTTTGATTTATTGGTGTACCAGACATTACAATTTTCATGTAAACAAGGGATAGCAGAAATGTCAAAGAGTTTTCTAAATTGTCATTCTCAGATTTCTAAACACTGACAAGTGTGGTTGGTAGACAGTTGGAACATAAGAAGATATTGTATGTAACCCATACGGTACTTGTGCTGGATTAAACATTTCATCAAGACAGACATTATCAGTACAAAGTTCTAGGTTATTAACGTTCTGACATCCACGACACTTAAAGGTGATTTACCTTGAGTATCCATGTTCTGAGTTGTTGCATCAGTCAAGAGATACCTTGTAACACTCAGTAGTGCTAAGACATCCTGTCTACAGGATAGGATATGTTGAACTGTGTCTGTATTTGTTGTCAGAACTTGCAGCATATCACACTGCCTTCCTTTCAGTCTGATACACTTCTCAGCTTTGAACATTGTCTGTACACTAGTCTCAATTGATAATATGATTTCATGCACAGGATCAAGTGAAAACAGCAACAACTTTGACTGCTCATTACCTACACAGTTAATGTAAGAGTGCACAAAGTTAGTTTCCAGTCTCCGCATGCATAATCTCTTGAAAATTTCCCTTGATAGAACCATAATGTCATAAGTAAAACATTCTGTCAAAAGCGAGGTATACCGGTATATATACCGGTACTGTGATAAATTCTAATGATTCTCAGGCTAATTCCCTGGGATTGGATTTCACTGTTTTTACTGCAATTTTAAAGTTGCATTTTTCAAATTGATGTTAGTCACCACAACTGGACAAAGGTTGGAACTACTGCTTCTTCAAAATTAAAGTTCACATGAATGCATACTCACTTTGTTCCAGGTTTGTCTTGCATGGTTCAACAGCTTGACAACCAACTGCTGCTTGCTGCTCAATTTGAGGTTCCACATCCTTAAAATGAAATCACACTCATCAGGTAAGATTATTGACCAGTAGAAAACTCCACAACAATACAAGAGTACCGTACCTGCCAGTGTTTTCATAACTGTATACCAGTACACTATAGAGCATTTTAACAGCCTTTCCTGAGGGTAATTGTTACATGCATGATGCTGTGCTAGGTAGGGCAGGGTAATACAAACAATATTAACACACAAGAACTGAATCCAAATAATCGATATATACAGGTAAAGTAATTGGTAAATTACAATAATTATGGAGTGAAGGTTGTCAGTTACTCAGTGGAGAACAAGATAGTACAAGTTATATTTGGACAACTGCATGATGCATGAACACTGCCAAAATGTTACATCTCTAAATCATGCATTGTCAAACTTTTACCAACAGATAATCATTAAGAATGTGTGCATTCTACTAACTCTATCACCACTCAATATTCTTGCAAGTCCAGTTTTCTGGCAGATTTATATTTCCTTCTGTATGATTATTAAGAGTAGCATATTAATGGAGACTACAATTACTTGAAAATATACCACTGTAAAATCCTTGGCACAGGCTCACTTTGTTCTTAACCACTATTATACTTCAGTTGTGTAAAGATCTAACCTGAAATTTAGACTTATTTGTTATCATGTGATCCCGAGGTGAGCAATGATTACAAATTACAGATCACGGCATCTATCAATATCTACCGTAGGCTTTGGTATAGTCGGGCATTTAGAGATATGAGCTCAGTTATTTGCAGAAATGTACATATTTGAGGGGCTAATACCTGTGTAGAAAGCTTAAATACACAGTAACAGTGCGTTCACAAACACCATACCGACCAGTAAATGTTAAAAAGTCTATAATATCTTATCTAATACGTAATCTAAATTCTCATAAACCAAGAGTGTGGTAGTACTGTAAAATTAACCATTTATCGCTCTTTTAAGGAAGTGATATGCGCCCCGGAAGTGAAAGACTGAGAAAACTTGTGCTCAAACTTTCCTCATGCAATCTTTTGACAATTCTCTTTCAAAATCAAGAATGAAAATAGGGGGCCCACTAGTTTGGTGCTGAAAAAAAACAATTACTCAAGATTTACAGACATTTTGAATTCAAAGTAGCCTCCATCCCAGTGTTAATTCTATGAAAAAAAAACTAAAATTTTCAAATTCGGAAAACTAAGATTGTTGAAAATTTTCTTACACCTTACACCTAAAACTTTAATTGAACATGCACTAGTGGTAGATCAGAAAAGAATTGGAAAAGTTTTACAGTCCAAATATCTCTCCCCAAGGCACATTCTACCTTAACATGTTCATTCTCATTGAATTAATGGTTGGCTTCAAGCAGATTTCATCACAATTTGTTTAATTATTGAGTTTCTCCACGATAAATTCACATAATTATGTAACTCACCAAAGAAAGATGATCATCAGTGTGTTGCATAGCATCATCATTATCATCATCATCATCAACATCATCATGATCATGAAATTCAATAGGGTGAATTCCTCCACATCACCTGTTGGAAAAAATATTCATTTCAGCCTATCAATATTAAGCCGTTGTTTTTGATTGGTCTTTGTGGAATGCAGAGTTAATGCACATGCTGAATATTCCTTTCCAATTACTGTATGTACAAAGTTATTCAAATTGTAAGGTATACGGTAAGTAGATACTTCTAGACAATCAGTCTCAATATACTGTGTTTGTGATCGTAGCCGTTATTCTGTGAACTGACCATTTTTGTTTATGAAGTCGGTCAATTATTTGTTTCTGTTATATGACTTGTACATTGCATGCGCAATGTTGGATAAATCATCATTGCCATGTTCAGCAGCTCAAGACATACTACATATCTTATAGACCCTTTCAGATCTGAAAGTGTCTATAAGGTATGTAGCTACTTGTAATTTTCTCTAGGAACTCTCACTTATGATTGATAATCAAATGTTAATACCAGGTATGTTCCCACATTTTAAAATTAAACTTAACTGTAGGAACAGGCACACTGAAGCAACGCAAACAACCTGTGTGTTGTTTATAATGAGCATATAACTAATACAGAGGGTTCTTACGGTTAATGAAGAAACACTCGATTTTTTCAAACGTTGCCATGTCATACATAGCTTTCAACTGCAGTTTGATTCCAACTTCGGCAGCAATTTCTCTCATTTCATCTGTAATCAGTAGTGGTTCCAGTGCTTTAGCCAGACTTCTAGATCTACAAGTCTGCTTCAGTCGGTAGAGATAATAGAGAGTTAAAATCTTCAGCACGATTCCCAAAGACTGTGTTACCAAAGTTTTTGGCTTCAGACCAACTTTCTCTTCGCAGATTTCCTTTACTTCATTGGAACTGCCTTCATCTGCTACCACAGCTTGCACTCTTCTTGTAAATCCTTGTTCACATTCCTCCATTGCAGCCTTCATCTCATTCCTCTGCATTTCCTGTTGCTGTCTAAGTTGTACAGAATGGGCTTGGGCAAAGTCTTGGTTTTCATCTTCTCTCTGTTTTTGCAGCACCTCTTTATCCAAGACTACTTTTATTTGGCAATCTGACATAAAAATATTGGTTACAGTTAATTAAGATTTTAAGGAAATTATCCGTTAATTTTCAGTTTACGTCTCAATTATGAGCAACTAATGATAATTATGGCTAATTAGTTTTTCTGTTGTTTGTTTCCTGAATTGTCAGCAAATAAATCAACAGTTCCCTTGTGCCATTTTAACACTTGGTCACTGTATCATGTCTATCACTGAAAGGGCTGCGATCTCAATCTGTAAAGAGTACAGCTGAGAAATTTCAATTTTCTGACCCACACATGTTTGATTTCCAAACTGAAAGATATTAGGGCAGATGTGATATAAGTGAAGTTTGAAAGACGGAGAGTTATAGAATAATCCAGCAAACATATCTAGCTGCAACATACCGGTATTTATAATACATCAACAATAATTTGACTGTACATTAAAAGCCAATGTAAAATGGTTAGCTATTCCTCTCATAATCATGTAAAGCATAAATACCAAGGTAGACCAGAACATTGGAATTAGCAAATCATATAATCGATATTATCACACATTCATTAAACTGACATTGTACCATGTTTCTACAGAGCGTCATAAAATAACTGTAATTGATCAAGTGAGCCCGGTATTTCTGTAACTACCAATTTACTTTCATTGAAATAGAGAGAACCACGGAATATATTGAATCATTCATAATATGACTGCCACAGGGCACATTATATCATATTCATGCAAAGAAGATGTATGTCATACATACGTTGTCCTTGTACTGCATGTAAACATCATTAACAAAATAATTGTAAATTGTTCAGTGAGCTGCTTTTGTGAAAAGTTGAGGACCGATGATCTTGCTAGTACTGGCCAAGTGTGGTAGATGTAATTACCTTGTTGTTCGTCATTACAATTACTTGGTTTTTCATTTTCTTTCCCAAGATCAGATTTTGAAGTTGCTTCTTGGCCACTCGCTGCTTCCATCAATTCACTGCATGTATCTCTGGTACTTTGACTTCCAGTACCTACATTTACAGTCTCAAATTGTGTTGGTGTTTTTCCGCTTGTGGATCCTGGCAATTGCTTCATTGATTGTATGCTTGACTGTCCTTGGTTTTTTTGTGGTTTTGCATGAGCTGTTGCAGTATAGGGGAAAATCAAATAATTTGGTGTACATTATCATATTGAGCTTCAAATTGATGCAAACTCAACTTTCATATGATATATAAATTGCCTACTTAAATTTATTGGTTTCAATGTCTACTCATTTGTTTTGTGTGATGCTTTAAAATGCCAGTTGATTGATTGCAAAAATTCTTTGGAAATTTGATGTAAAATAATTTAACTTCAAATGATGACAAAAAGACTGACAATGCCTGAATTTTATGTTGATTCTGTCAAGTTATTGAAAATGTCGTAGGTAGTTGCTAGTGTTTACTGCTTACAAATATTGTGATCAATATTCATGAATTTTAGGAATTTGAAACAGTCAAAACTCAGTTTTTACCTATTTCTGCCTGATCTTTGCAGCCATCTTGATATTCTTTGTTTACAGGTCTCGTTAATAGAGATGCAAATTTGGCAAAACTTTCAGTGATAGCTTTACAGTTTATCATGGCGGTTTTTAGATCCTTTGCTTTTTTGAACGCCTCAGATGTCTCTTTTAGGTGTTGTAATATTTTTCCTGACAGCTTTCCTGCGCCTATTCTGACAACACAGTAATTAACGTGATTTTGCAAATGTTTTTCAACAAAGTGACCTAGGTGAGAATCCTCCAGGACTGCAGTAGGCAAACCAAAAGTCATTGCTTCAAATCCATAAAGGCTGTAGTCCCAATAGAATGGTGAAGGAAGGCAGAGATGAGACTGCTGTAGAGATGTGAGTAGGGATTTTCTTGACTGCCCTGGCTGGAGTTTGGGACGTATGTGTTGATTCTTTGATGCCTTTGCTAAAGCGTTCTGGTCATTCTCTTCGGTTTGTTTAGAAACACCTACTATCTTCCACTCAGGTCGTTTGCTGCAACGCTTAGCTGCTAAACCAACTGAAGCTGCAATAGGCTTGTACCTTTCTATGGCTTCTTGAGTGTCCATCTGACCACATGTAAGTATGTGGTGTTGTGTTACCTGGACCCCCTCTTTTGGATTTTTCTCCCAGAAACACTTGTTTGGTCTTGGAAGAATTTCCTCATGTGGAATGTCTGATAGTTCTCTACCCTGAAATTCTGCCCTGTATGCATTCTTGAAAAAATCATAGATGGAAGGTCCAATGGAAAACAGAAGGTCTGCCTCACTTGCCATTTGCAGCATTTTTTCTTCAAATTCTGACAATTCATACTCCTCAGCCTGCAGACAGTTAGGTTCTGGACGGGCATGATTGATTAAAACTAACTTTGCACCTCTGAAATGTTTTTTTCGTATGTCAGCTGCTGCTTGCCCTGTCTTTGGAGCATAACCAACAACATACTGGATATTTTCTAAATCACCAAGGTCAGGATAGTGGATTTCATGACTCAACAGCCACTCTAATCTTGTGGGGTCATCTTTTGGGCCAATTCCCTCCTTTCTTTGTGCCGGAATAAGAGTAACACCACAGCTGTCGGCATCTTTCTTCTGCTTACCACTGACTTCGACATCAAGTACAGTAGAGTAGGCTTTCAGAGTTTCTCCTGCCTTGGCCTTCCTTTTACAGAAATCTTGGATTATTGTTCTGTGGAATCCTGTTAGCCCTAACTCATCGTCACTCCATGCATCATTAATGAATAATACTGCCGCTGGTTGATCAGGTGGTTGATGGAGCTTGGCATCTTTGAAAAGCTTGCTATGAATTGTAGCTGCTGCTTCCTTGGTATTCGTAGATACTGGGATCACGTGGTGTATGATTTTTTGTAAATTTCGAAAACATGGATAGTAAACCTGATGACAGAGAAGCCACTTGATAGCAGGTTGATCTTCATAAGAGTCATACCATGTTTGTTTGGCAGCTGGAATCAAAGTAACTCCATATCTCGCCGCAGCTTTCTTTTGTTGTTCACTCAGTTCAACATCAAGAACAGTGGAATAAACTTCAGACAATTCAGATGACCGCATCTTCAGTGTATTTTCACAGAAATCCATGATCAGCTTCCACTTCTCTTGGCCGTATGATTGTTTCTTCCATGATGTTACAAACAGTGCTCCATATGGTCCTTCGCTTTTGTGTTCAGTAAAATTTCTGCTTGAAACGTGCACTTCAAATCCTAGAAACAAATTGACAACCAATTAATGCTTAAAAATACCGGTAGAAGTTACTACAGCCAGGTTACATGCTCCATTCTCTGGCAAAATTGGCTTTATGAGCATGAGGAGAAAGACATTTCTCTGTCATTTTCTCTCGACAATTTACCAAGTTTTACTTCATTATTAGAATAGTACATCACTGTGAAACATACAGTTACGCATTACTTTTTACATTGCTTGCCAGGTACAAATGAAGCTTATACAGACAAGCAGTGAGCACTGACTGTACTAGCTATGTTTTACTGACCTCATCTGCTATTCATGTTGTACTGACATGTGTCTGCTATTTATGCTGTACTAAACTTCATCTGCTGTTCATGTTGTTAGTGGACTACATCATGATTTTCATTGGTGTACCAGTAAATTGTTGAGCGTATAATGAAATAGTAAATGACATGATACTATCAATTAACATTTCCCTAAGAAAAGGTAGAGTTCAGTTATTTGAAGTGTACCACACCTTCCTGGTCTTCAGCATGTGAGGTTGTTGGTCCTTTGACTTCAGGACTTGTTTTCCTATCACTGCCTGTATTTTGTGGCTTTTGCTGAGGAAGTGTTTCTTTCTTTTCATCCACCTCCAATTGACTATACCTTTCTGCACCAACTTTCTCAGAATATTCTGCTTTAGTCGTCCCAGTTCCATCAGATTGGTGAAAATCGCTGACTGAAAATTCATAAAAAGAAAGCAAAGAATCCCAATTGAATTCAATGAAGTTAATTTTTAGCCTTTTCATAAATCGTTATACAATGGTTATACTGTCAGCACAAACATGTTATTCTAAAAATTCTACCCCAGGTACCCGTACGTAATACTACTATAATACTACTATAATAGATTACTTGCAGTTCACAGTATTTTAGCTTTGATGAAGTTTTATGCTTAATGAACACATTCTTGTACCCTTTGGTACTGTGGTACTTGCAACACAGTTCTTGTTGAAATTCAGAATGCTTCAAATTTGTAGGTTCATTTTTGTGATCAAAAGTGGATTCTCAAGTGATAAGTAAATATCTCTTAAAGTTTGCAGATGAAAAGTAAATAACGTAACCCTGTCTGTCGTTGTTATCACCAATTGTGGCATATGTATGTTGCCTCCCTACACATCCGATACACTTCTCAGCGTAGTGCATAACCAGATATCATGTGCAGAATCAATAGCAGCGTAATGGCTTATTAGGTTTCCTAATGTCTGTAAAATTCTACAGTATAAAACCTAGAGTCATAAGCAGACTTTCTGACAAGAAGATCCTGATAATACTGGCTATTTAATGTGACGGCATTCTCTTAAATTTATTGAAGTTTTTAATATTGCATTTTTTTCGAAATGATTTTGGTAACCTTTCTGACATTAAATATATCAAAAATTGTATGATACATTGGAAACAAGGACTTTCTTATGATACAACAATGATAACTTGGAATATTTGATAACGACATTGCGGACAATTAAATTTATTTCGAGTCATGCAAGAGTTGGTAGGGGCATAATCAGTGCCTCATTACAAGTGCTATCATGTACTTTCTATGTTTTTCAGTGTATGATATAAATTCTCTGCGAACACAAGTTTTAGGGTTACAAAATATAGATGAGATTCTCTGAAACTATTGATCATAACATTTTGGTAATGTGATTACAAAAAATTTGTTTTCATACCAGGTTTTGTTGCCTCAATCGGTCTGGAAGAAGTTTCAAGGGATACATGTGTGATCGCTGTACAAAACAAACACACAGAAATGTAATTTAAATTGTGAAGGCCAAAACTAACAGCAGATTTATTGGACTCCCACTAAATCTGCTGCAAGTAGACTTAGAACTGTGTTTGTATGTCATCCCACCATAGCTGTTAGACCGAGGAAAAAAAACAAAAGCAAATGTGCTTACCGCTACACAGAATACAGGGCAAAGCTTACAGTGGTTTATGTAAAACCGTTGTCAATGCGGAACTACATACACTAAATACGAAATTAAGGAGTTTGCAACACAGTCAGGTACTTGTAACTATCGTCGATAATATCAATGGATCTCAAAGAAATATCTTTTCAAAACATTTTCTGGAAATAGGTCAGGTGTTGTAACCTCCACAAATGTAATAATCTCCACAAATGTAATATCAACCACATTTGTAATAAAATCAACCACAAATGTAATAAAATAGTCAACCATTAATGTAACAACCCGCAACCACTGATGTAATAAACAAATTAACCATAAATGTAATAAAACTCAACCATAAATGTAATAAACTTGAACTTGCATGTGATCATTTGTTCATCAATGCCCTGAGTAAATAATACTAGTGTAATGTTATTGCATACTTTCCTGAAATTAGGTTTCCTTTCCGAAACACAGAATAGAATACTTTGAGAACGCTATCAGAAAACGGCGAGGTACTGATCAAACCGTTAGATAATGGAAGTGGAACAGCAGTTCTAGACACTGATAATTACATAATAAGGAAGCGTCAAAATAACTCGTCAACCAGTGATACCACACACAGTTTATGACAGATGACTCAGAACAAATAATAGAGAAATATAAAACCTTATAACAGAAACTTACGACACAAAACATGTTGACGAGAACATATATTTCAATCTAGTAAAAACAATACGAACACTACCTTGAACACAGTAGAACAAAATTAGACATCCTGGCATCCCTAGTGAAGGAACAAACTTCAAGTGGGACAACATAGGAATACAGACAATCTATCGATTATTCCACACAATTTATCCACTGAAGACGAATTTGATGCGATTGATTTAAGAAAGTACGGCAATTTTCGAAAAAAGCGGCGTTAAAGGATCGTAGTGTTATACAGTCGTCCCCACTCTGGAGTAGAGACTGCACTGACGTTCAGATTACAGCTGTGTCTAGCCATGGCCAATCAGTTCTGTACACAAAACAGGGAAACGTAAAATACACTTTCAAATATGCAAAACACACTAAACGCAAACAATTAAGAAATGAATAATGTGTGGAGTTGCTTTCCTTATTACGTAGAGCAATATTTAAGGGCTAATTCCTCAATTGCAACGACGAAATAGATTTATTACATTTATGGTTGACAAGTATTACATTTATGGGTGATTTTTTAATTACATTTATGGTTACCATTTATTACATTTGTGGTTGGTGTTTTTATTACATTTATGGTTTATTTTTATTACATTTATGGGCGATATTACATTTATGGGTGCATTTTATCACAATTGTGGTTGATATTACATTTGTGGAGATTATTACATTTGTGGAGGTTACAGGTGTTACATCAAAACAACACTACCAGATTCACTCAAACAGCGTGGTTTGCAAACGATTTGTTTGTGTTCCGAACAGTTGGCAGGATGTGTGTTATTTCGACTACTACCGGTATGTGACTTCCTCCCAGACAGTGTTTCAACTTTTGCAGATTCGATTTCTTTATTATTGCATAAATGATAAATATGCCTGACACTGTTGGCTGCTCCTTTAATTTGAACGGTATGCCTATAGCTCCTGTATATTGCCAACGGTGCAACGCAGACCACAGTGTACGCAACATGATATGTATCCATACCATATTATACCAGTATGTTGGAAACAAATCATTGAGAACATACCCTCCAGAAATGGTTGCAAATGGCAAATCATTGTTGAATTTGGCTTCTATGGTTGTACAGTCATCAACATTATATATAAAAGAATGTATAAAAGAATGGAATTTTCACTTAAAATGAAATGTTGACAATCTTGAAAAGCACAACAGAAAATTGTTTTAGATAAGTACCACGGTACCAAAGGGTCTTTGTCACAGTTTAAATTTTGTGAACTGCCAGTAATCTACATAGTATTACATACATGCCGGTATACCTTCGGTAGAATTTATGAGTAACATTTCTGTGTCAACTGTACTAATGTATAATGGTGAGTTAAAAAGCTAAAATTAACTACATTGAATTCAATGTGGATCCTTTACTTTCTTTGTAAAGGCGGACAATGCATTACCAAGAAGGCCAATGGCAAAGGCTGAACACCTCATTATTGATAATTCAACATCAAATTTCTCTTCTTTATTTGAAGTAAAGATTAATACTTACAATTTAGTTTCATTGATTTACTGTACTTGGACTGAAGTGTCTCTTCGCAATCAACAACCATTGCAGCCATGATAGGTCGCTTTATTTGGTCAAACAAACTTTTTAAAAACGTTAGGTTACTCTCTGATATTATGCCACAATTTTCAAGTTCTACAAATAATTTAGCAGGCGTCGTTAATTGTTCCAACTGACGTTTATCAACTTTATCACCAACTAAAGATTTCAGTCTTTCGAATTCTTCATCATCAAGTTTATTGCTCAAGTCGTCATAGAGTTTACGAAGAGGTGCTAGACTAGTTGCCATGTTTAGCTGTAAGAATGGAAATTCAATATATTGTCAAACACTTCTCTTTTAATATAAAAGAATGTATTTTTATTCTTGTCAAAATTTGAACTTGCTGATACATATATGAATTTACTAAATTATGGAAGCCTGTAATATACTGGTAGTACATATTTGCCTAAAAACTTGGGAACCAAACTTTCTTAGCATTTCACTGCAAATGTGGACTGTATTCTCATATTTCTGCACTCTGTATGAACTGAAAGGTTGCCATAGAATGCAGTTATGGTCTACCGGACAGTGTCCCTCCACCTATAATTTTCTTCTTCTATGCTAGCTTTGCCATGTGCAAGTTTCACTTATCACTGTCAGTCAAATGCTATAAGTAGCTTGCATACTGAAGAAAATTACCCATCCATGACTGAGCAGCAGCCTAAATCTGTTCTCAAAATATGTTCCCCTCATTGTTTGTTTGTTCTGTGACCCTGTTTCAAGATTCTATAATTCCTGTAATCCCATCAAACATTCGTACTAGGAAAAGTGTAAGGAGAACAAATTAAGGCATAAACCTATCATAGCAACTAGTTTGCTCACCTCAATCACACTACGAGCCAACGCTCACAAGTAATTACTGTGGCATACATGCCACAAAAGAATCTGAAAACTTCATTTACTTTTGTGGTGGGGTTAGAGGATGCACTAAAATTATTAATACAGACGGCCACAACTTTGGTTGATTAAATGTCGCAGTGTATACCTATTTGTACTGCAAATACCGGTATTTAGCCAGAATGGTGGTATGTGTATACAGCAAAAATACACGTTGTACGGGACCCAAGGTACCGGTAGTCTCTATACTGAAGTGCTGCCATTATACTGATGGGCCCATACTGATGGCAAAAATTGCTGAATATATAGAATAAACACTAAATTTGTAAATGATGACGAAAACTGTTACTGTTGAGTTGTTAGAGTCAAAAGTTGAATAAATTTATCAAAATAATCAGTAAAACCATGTACACAAGTTGCAAGTTGAGCAAAGGAAATAGCATGATCTAGAGATACCATAATGTGCAAGAATCAAACTTGTGTTTCACACAGAAATCACAAACTTAGGATAGTAAAATTTAGCAATTAAATTGGGAATTTCTAGAAATAGGTGCCTTTCAAATATTAAAGCCAGAGCTCTTTTACAAATTCGTCCAGCAAAACAAAAGAGGAAGAGCTGTTTGTCAAATTTGTGTAAATAATATCAGTGGCGAAATATTATAGAAGAACATTTTAGAAAACATAGGTGATTTTGAATTTCACTGAAGGCAAAACTAGGACATTACAAACTCGTCTCTTTCATCATGTGTTGGTAGGCTTTCCTATTTCTATTTTTTTAACTGTGCATTCATGGTCATCCAATAAAGGTCATATCAGGTCATAGGTCACTTAAGGTTTTCTCTTTGGTGAAGTGCTGCCATTATGGATTGAAAAAATTGCTGAAAATGCAAAATGTAATTTTAGATTTAAGTTTTGAAGGCATATTCCTGGATGACGTGACCATGTGCCTAGCTGTCATAATGTATGGTACCAACAGAGTTAGAGTTGAGTTTGCCTTTCAAGATTTCAATGGTGAAAACGTCATATTTTCAGGTGGAAGTTCATGTGATGCGGAAAAAATTATTTTCACAAAAACATGAAAACCATAGGAAAATTGTGAAACGTACCTGAGTCTGTAATTATGAAACTGTTACCGTAGAGTTTTCAGAGTGAAAAGTTGAATACATTAATCAAAATAGGCAGTAAAACCACAGGTAGAAATTTACAAGAGTCGGTGGAATTTTCATATACGAAAAAATACAGCAAATGGCTATGCTTCATGTGACTTGGAATCAGGCCAGGACTGTAAAAACTAATCTGAATGGCCAAACAACATACTGAGGACAAAGTCCAGTTTTCGATATTCACTAGAGGGGTAGTCATTATGAGTGTATTGGCTATGACCCATTTGGATCTGTACTGTTTTTGATGCTCTTATATACCATAGTGACCATGATATTGCTCATTATATTACTTCACACAACACACAACTGAATGGCCTTGGTTTCACTTGAATAAAAGTAAATCTGATATTTGAAAGAAAGATAACATAATAGACAGTGCCTGTTTTTGCAATATCTCATCAGCTGTGAACATGAAATTTACTTACAATAAATTCTACGTGTTTAAAACCTTAAAAAAAATCAAATATTTGTAACCCTTTTTATTTGTTAATACAGACATAGTGGTTCAGATTAATTTTTTTGATTCTCCAAATAATATCAAAGAGATATTTACTCTTTCAATTTCAGGTTTTCATTTGCGCATCTAGAGCCTCCTAAATTTACCATAATGTCAGTACTCAAAGGGTGCTTGAACTACACTAAGTAGCTGAACAGAAGATTGAATGAAGCACCAGTATACTGAGCATCAGCTGTTGCTGAAAAGACAATTATTTAGTGCACTGGAGCCTGCATGTGGGACTTTGGTACCAATTTGAGAGACAAATTGTTCATGGTGGTGTATATAGATCTCTGATATTATTTGGAGAATTAAGCGTCCATAAGAGTAAAATAAATGTGCAATTTATCTTTCTATACCAGTTTCGAAGTGTTCCTGAACTTAGTTTTGAAAATCAAGTGTACGCAAATCGAGCAAGGGAAATAGCATGGTCTAGAGGTATAATGTACAAGAATCAAGCTTGTGTCTTATCCAGAAATCACAAATTAGGATTTTATGTTGTTCAAGCCAAAGACTTTGCAAACTTCCAGGAGAACAAAAGAGGAAGAGCTGCTTGTCTAATTTATGTAAATACTCAAGTATTTTTTGTGGCAATCTATTATAGGAGAACATTTTAGAAAACATATAGCTGATTTTGAATTTCACTGAAACCAAATCGAGGATATTACAAACTCTCTATCTTGTGATGGCAGGCTTTCCTATTTATGTTTATTTAACTTTGCTTTCGTGGTCATCCTATAAAGGTCATATCAGGTCATAGGTCACTTAAGGTTACATCTTTTGTGAAGTTCTGCCATTATGGTTCGGAAATATTGCTGAAATGCAAAATGTTATGTTAGATTTAAGATTTGAAGGCGTATTCCTGGATGAGGTGACCATGTGCCTGTCATAATGTATTAACCAGTTGAGTTTGGCTTTCAAGATTCAATGGTGAAGACGTTATATTTTCAGGTGGAAGTTCATGTGTATGGAGGAAATGATTTTCACACAAACATGAAAACCATAGGAAAATTGAGAAACTTACCTGAGTCTGTAATTATGAAACTGTTACCGTAGAGTTTTCAGAGTGAAAAGTTGAATACATTAATCAAAATAGACAGTAAAACTAAAGGTAGAAGTTTACAAGAGTCGGTGAAATTTTCATATACGAAAAAATACAGCAAATGGCTATGCTTCACGTGACTTGGAATCAGGCCAGGACTGTAAAACCTAATCTTAATAACCAAACAACATACTGAGGACAAAGTCCAGTTTTCAATATTCACTAGAGGGGTAGTCATTATGAGTGTATTGGCTATGACCCATTTGGATCTGTACTGTTTTTGATGCTCTTATCCACCATAGTGACCATGATATTGCTTATTATATTACTTCACACAACACACGACTGAATGGCCTTGGTTTCACTTGAATAAAAGTAAATCTGATATTTGAAAGAAAGATAACATAAAACATGCCTATACACTCCACAAAATTAGCCTGTTTTTGCAATCTCATCAGTTGTGAATAGAAATTAAGTTACAATAAAATCATACGTGTTTAAAGCCTTAAAATAAATCAGATGTTTGTAACCCTTTTTAATTGTTAATACAAACATAGAGGTTCAGATTAATTTTTTTGATTGTCCAAATAATATCAGAGATATTTTCTTTTTCAATTTCAGGTTTTCACTTGCACATCTACAGCCTCCTAAATTTACCATAATCTCAGGACTCAAAGAGAGCTTGAGCTTGAATAAAGTTCCGGTATACTGAGCATCAGCTGTTGTGCTGAAAAGACAATTATTCAGTGCACTGGAGCCTGCATATGGGACTTTGACACAAATTTGAGACAAATTGTTCATGCTGGTGTATATAGATAAGTACACAGTTCGGTAAGATAAGAGTGTGCAAGTTGTTGCATGTCAATGCAGGCATGTATGTGCAGTAAATACATAAATTGTAAAACTGACAGTTGATATCAAGACAGTTTTCTGATTACATACTTTTCAAAGAATGCCAAGGAAGTTGAATATTGGTTGGTTATACACGTACTCTTGCTTTATGCATATTGTCAGATGTTTCACAACTCCAGTGTCTTCTTAGTTTCTTGTCTGCTATTTTCATGTATACAGTCTGTTTGACAACCATAGAATGCAAAGTGCCTTGACACAGATGGATTGTAAACAGATGTAAATCATTGGTGGTTTTGGTACCAGAGGAGGAACAGTAATACTATTAAAGTTGTGTGTAGAATAATTCTATTTAGATAACCATGGCTAAAATGTTTATGCCTGTAAAACTTACACATTTTTAAAGGTTAAATGACATAAATACGTTAAATGCAGCTTCAAGCGACATTTTCCATATGTTTTGTCGTTGTTGTAGTTAGTAGCCACGGTGTTGCCATGGACAAAGTCTGACATGCAATGATGCATGGACATTTTGTGAGTCATTTACCGGTATATCAGTGATGTGTTGCAATTGTTTCTACAAATATAACATTACAAAGCATGGTCCAGGTACTTGTCAAAGCCTTGATTAGAAGTCATGTCCATCTGGTGATATCACATCTTTCAGTGTACATTGTAGTTTTTGAATCAAAAGAGTCTTGTTAAGTTTTGCTGCTGAGCGAGAACAGATTAATTAAATATAATTGCTTTCTATCATAAATGTATTTTTAAAAATGTGGGCCATTTTTTGTAGACATAAAGAAATATTGTTCATTTTCTGTATGGTGTAGAGTTTTCTCTTATCTATAATTTTATCATTACTCTGTACACAGTTTGGAAAGGTAATTTTCATGATATTCATTGATTAGTTCTGAGGATGAACTATTTTGTATACCAGCCAGTAAAGGCTATATACCAGTACAGACATCAAAAACTTCTGGAGTGTATTTGCAATTGAAAGGAACAATAGTATGCATAAAATAAAAATATGTATGTCAACAATTATTCAAAGTTTCCATGTTGTTTTGAGTGTGTACATGTAATGCATTCACATGTTAAAATGAATTATTTTGAATTATTTTGTATTATTTGTAAACCAGCCAGTGAAGGCTACCGGTATATACCGGTACAGACATCAAAAACTTCTGGAGAGTATTTGCAATTGAAAGGAACAATAGTATGCATAAAATAAAAATATGTATGTCAACATTTATTCAAAGCTTCCATGATGTTTTGAGTGTGTACATGTAATGCATTCACATGTTAAAATATCGATATCAATTTACATAGAGTATAGGCAAGTGTTTTACCCACTGAACAAAAAATGACCCAAACACGGACTTTTTGATTTGCTTAGAAAGTGTTTATTTCCAAATCAAGAGGCTATAACTCAGACTCCACATTTTCCGTTATCATAAAAATCAGTCAGCAAAATACACCTGCAATTAATTGATGGCAAAATTTAGTAAGTTACTAAATTTCATGTTACTTATATATACTTAGTGATTTACCAGGACACAAAATCTTGTTTCCAAAAAGGGCTTGAGACCACCACATTGTCTAAAACTGATACATTGAAATAATGTTGCTTTGTGCGTATTTTTGTCAGTGTTGCAAAGTTACATGTATCCAAATCTCATGTACATAATTCAATATCCTATCAAACCAGGTTTGCTTTTAAGCAATTCTTGTTGTATTGTGGAAAATAACAGTATTTCAGAATAGCTTTCATAAATGGCAAGAAAGTTTTGAAAAGAAAGTACTTTTTAAATCCAAAAATCCTGTACTTTGTACTGCTGCAAAGCATAAAAAATAGTAAATGTTTACATTTTCAGTCGAATGTAACCTCTTTGATATTTGTCAGTTTCTAAAATCAGGACAAACACAAGTTTTTTAATCCCTATACAATAATGTCTAAATGTACACCAACAATGTTAAATGTATCTACTTATTTGATATCAAAGCTAAATGTTTTTTTCTTATCTGACACCAGTTCTATACATTAACTCAACTAATATTGTGACTACATTCTGCATAAAAAAACAACAGTCTTAAGTAGATGATTCTACTTCACTTTGATATTTTAACCTATGATGTCACTAACATGTGTGCTCAGCTGGATTGCACTGGATATACCGGGTACTACACTATTGCACTGATTTTTAATCAGTGAAACTTCTACACCAAATATAAATGGAAGACTATCTCTACTTTAAGATATCAAAAGAGGAAAACAAAAAAACAACAACATTGCAGGATCTGAGGATGGCTGAGCCTTGGACAGAGTAAACAAAATATTAAGTATTCATAGTAACAACCTAGCTTAAAAAAGTCAATTTTTATAATCCTGTAAAACCTAAAGTGTTGGTAACATTCTCTGCCTGTCAACAACAATCAATTCATGGCCATGTTATATAGCACAAACTTGTGGCTAATGTGTGCTTATAGCAAAGATTAGCTGTGCCTTTCAACAATTGTTTTCTCAAAATGGCAACAGTTTGCCTTTCTTGAAATAAGAAAGCGAAAATAATCTCTGGGTAAATATTCAAACATTGGTCAAAATTTTGCCATGTTTTCATTTCTTGTTTTCTCCAGATTTATATCCGATTAATAGAACCCTATGGCAATTTATATTCAGTGATTCATAAAGTGATATACCAGTGTGGTGACATCAAAAATACATTCTATGTTGCCCATGAGAACTATGTCAAAAGAACTATTTATTTCTCTTGTTACTTCACAGATCTTAACCTGGTGTACCTGTAGTCTTGTGACTACCGGTATGATGGCATGGTCTTTCTGTACCTACCTACCAAACGGCATTCTATCAAATGTTTTTGTGTAATATAAAGTACCCAATGTAAGGGTATTACAAAACACCGAAATTATTCACTTTGAGGATATCACAAACTCCAAATCATGTAACTTTATGCACCAATAGGGTTCACATGAATCATATGAAATATATCTTTCACAGCACATATGCTGTGAGTACTTAAGACAGAGCTTTCATCGAACTTTTATTTTCATCGGTCTATGTAGGGAACTACTTTTGAATACAGTGTTAATATCCTGAACACAGTTCTGTACAAATTTTCCTAAATCAAATTCACTTAATAACACTAATTGTTTTGAGTATAGAGACATTAGTATTCAAAAATGGACTACATTCTATCATGATATCAAATTCATGTACAATTATGTGAAAATTTAAATTTAATTTGAATTCAGCATTTTATGTCATACCAGCAATAAATTCCTTTGTTGGCTGTCATTCATTTAGGTCATAAACGAAGAAGTCTTATTTAAGGTAAGTTTCTTTACTTTTATATCTCGTACAGAGAAATTAAATCATGATTGAGATTGACCCATCAACACAACAGTTGCAATCATATCAAAACTGTGATTTTCATCAAATTGTAAGGTTTCATTCTGACACAGACTACCGGTAGATGCATACAAAGTTTTCAATACTCTCCCAAATGTTAACTAATTTAATAAAGGATTTTAAGTTACATATCTCTATTACCAATGGTATTCTTTCATCGGCCATTCTTACTTAGTCACTTCGAGAAGTGAAGCTAGTGTTACATAGTTGTATGGATATACCATGTTCAAACACTTTCATTCACTCAAAAATATTCATTTAGACAGCAATGCAAACACTTAAAATGTTGTACTATTACTGGTTTACAGACTTGGCATGTTTAAATGCCTAGACATTTTGAAATATATCAAATGGACAACAAACAAATAATATCCTTGATATGAAATATTAACATTACATGGTAGTCCATGGTGGTTTGATCAGCATTCCTTTACTGTATAAATTATGGGTTGTACAACGATAACGCATCACACCTGGTGATGCTCTCGTATAATGTTAAAATAGAAATGGACGCTTATTTGTCTCCGTTCACGGTGTACATGTTGTTCTCAACAACAGGTAAGATGTATAGAATTCCAGCACTGTCAATTGTTATGAACATCTTGAAATCATCTAACACTTGTACATGTTTTGAAAAACTACCTTTGATTGGTAGTGTTTGCAGACAAGTCCCATCAACCTGCCACCACTGAATATGAAGAGAAAAAATTCAATATGTTGTTTTTTCTGATGTACAATATATATTACAATATGACATTTGTGTTCATAAAACTGTCATGTTTCTCTCTAAAAGTAAATTTCTTTAGACAATAAATGATAAATAATAAATGATATATGATTGATTTTATTAACTCACCACATAGTGCAAAATTTGAGGCAATTTGATAGTTAAGTTTTTAAGTTTGAGAACCCTATAATAGTGTGTGCTCAATGTACGTGTCCTCATATTTAATTCCATGCCAGATTTTTTAGTTTTACAAACATTTCAACTCACCTTGATATTTTCACTAACTGACACCAATCGTTTGCTGTCTGGAGACCACTGTACCGGTATGTCAGTCACCCAACAGTGATGTCAGGCACACTTACTGACAAAATCCCCATTCTTGGTTTTCCAAATCTGAAATTTGTACAACAGACACATGATGAAAGACCAAATGTTGACTGAAGTGACATCATAATCCATGAAAATGGTGTAGGAACTCACAAATCTGCAGATTTCACCACATTGCTGATAATTGCAAGTCTCTACAATGTGCTGGTCCCACCACAGAATTCAACTCTTAAAGGTAAATCTCTACAATGTGCTGGTCCTGCAGCAGAATTGAACAAATCCAAGACATTAATTCCCTTATGTCTTGATTGTACTCTATCATAACCAGGTGATTTATTTACCAACATGAACAATAAGCTGAACAGAAGCAACGACTTTCACTTATTTGAATTACCGAATGACAGCTTACAGATCTATTAACTTGCACAAATTAAACCCCTATCGCCCCACATCCCTCTCAGGATATTTGATCACCTACCTGAATTTCACCCTGATCATCACCAGTGGCTAGTAACTGACTGTCTGCTGAGAATCTACAACTTCTAATACAGTCTTTGTGGCCATGAATAGTGTAGAGGCGAGTTCCATTCTCTGCACTCCAGATCTACCGGTAGTCAGATAAAAAACAATACATGACTATCAACAAGTGTCACCCTGAATGTTGTATTGTCTTCTTTGGAGATAATTAACATGGTTAGAATGTATCATACTGGAAAACACTGATAATTTGTTTTCTATCATTGAGCTCTGAATGAGACTGACCTTTGCAGTTCTGTCAACCGATGTAGAGACCAATAATGACCCATCAGGTGACACGTCACATGACAAACCCACTCTTTGTGTCCATCACAGGAAAAATGTAGCTTTCCTGATCTGGCATCCCACACCTAAATAAAGAGACAATAGAAATGACGCATAATTCATACTTGAAGGTACTTTGGCTTGTATTAGCAGCTCCACTGACAGTATTTCTTTACCACTGTATGGACAGCAATATGTTGCTAAACAACTGCATATTAGCTACATTGTAGTATCCAGTTAATTGCCTCTCTAATTGGATATTTGACAGGTACCATACACTCCAGTGGGGTGTATCAGTCAAAACATACAGTACCGTATATCTTACTCTGCATACAACTGACTTAAACGTGGTAATGTTTTATTTGTATAACTCTTTGCTGAACTGTTTTGGCAAACAAATCTCAGTGTGTCCGATTGACAACATTTTTCAGATTCTAACTTTTAATACCTCCATCATAAACAGCATGCTGACTTACCTTGATTGTTCCATCATGTGAAGATGACAGTATCTTAGTATCATTATTAAACAGTTTACAACGTCTGACAGAATCAGTATGTCCAGTACAAACAACAGGTTCACCATACTCTTTCCAGATCTACAATATAAAATAGCACAATCTATCAATATTGTCAATATTCACAAACTATTAATTGTTG
This sequence comes from Ptychodera flava, assembly GCF_041260155.1. Taxonomy (NCBI): domain Eukaryota; kingdom Metazoa; phylum Hemichordata; class Enteropneusta; family Ptychoderidae; genus Ptychodera; species Ptychodera flava. The sequence goes on along the minus strand of NC_091928.1, from coordinate 55,414,412 downwards.
TTATTCTTCCATGGTCATTATCATTGTCAGAAGAAGTTGTTTATGCCCTGTCCATCATGTCATATTGATCCCTACAATGAATTAATCTATGCCATTAGGAAAAAGCCTGATAAATAATCAAAACATAATGAACAAACCTTGATTGTTTTGTCATCAGAGCATGTGACCAGCACTTTACCATCTTGTGTATAACAACACCATCTGACAGAACATGTGTGTCCTTGTGGAAAGTTGTGCAGGATGACTCCTTCTAATGAAATGACCTAGCAAGGAAAAAACCACACAATTTTTGACTAATTTATAAATGCATACTGCCACTGCTGGAACATCATAAGTAGTATCAATCATGGAAATATCTGATTTTATTTCTGCAAAATGTTATTTGCATGAGAGTAAATCGGTTCAATTAATCTCTGCTAATTTATTGCATATGATAAATACTAACAACTTTGCCATGACAGCATATGAATCGAAGTTTATTGACATACATTTCTACTTTCCCTTAATATTACTCCTTTTTTACTGTCATTGTTTGTTCATTCTACCAGTATGGCAGTTCGTGAACATGGCACTTTACCTTGACGTGACCTTTGTCTGTACCATACGCAATCTCATTGGTTGATGAGATTGTACAACATCTAATTCGGCACTCTTCAGAGGGTGTCATTTGACTTTTGCTACGATTGAATTTGGAATCGCCACTGTGACCACATATGATCTGAAAACAGAAAATGAGAATTGAGTTTCAATATGTGTAGAAACAATGTGAGCTAAAAAGAAACCAAAGAACTTTTCACAGATATTCCTTGAAACCAATACAAAGTCATCAAGAATTTACTTATTGTCACATAAACACTCATAATAAAATATCAATGGACATACCGTAATTATTATTACTTTGTACTCTGACATCGTTTACAACAGGAGAGAATAAAGAAGTCATCGCTGATGACACAGTCCCCACTCGCACCATTAATTGTGATGCACATGCAAACTACAATAAAATGTCTCCGTGCCAAGTTTGACCGAAGTCAGTTCAGGGATAGTTGAGTTATGGTTCAATCGCAACAAAATGGGCGGCCGGTGGCCTATTGGATTGTATCGCAAAATAAATTGACATGCATATATATGCCATAGTTCTTTATCTATGTACCAACATTGAAGAAAATCGGTTCAGGGATAGTTATGACTCAAAAACATGAAAAAATCGCAACAAAATGGCCGCCAGGCACCATATTGGATCGTATCGCGAAATAAATTATTAGCATATGTATGCCACAGTACTTTATCATTGCACACAGGTTGAAAATAATTGGCTCAGGGGTGACAGAGAAATGGCTGATGAAGGACTGACAGATGGACGGGACCGCCGGACTGCATCAACGGGGACTAACAATATAAAACACTAAATGTATGATCCTGCAAGATAAGATCTTTTCAATGTGTTGATTACTACTGTTATGAATTGTTCAATATTTGTGAGACATTCAGATATTACTGCACTTACTCTAATTCTATTTGCTAAATCTGGGGCTACTACAACAATGTCATCATTTTCACTGTAAGTTGCAGCAAAGTCTCTCTTGAGTCCAACCAATTCTTGATTCTGACCACTCTCTACATCCCAGATCTGTGTGAATAAAGGAATGCAAATTCTTAATTAGAAGTGTATCTCTGTATCGTTGTACTTTGATTCTTGGCGACAGCCCAACAGTTGATATCCAAATACGATCACATGATTAATCATTATGTTTTTTCATCATAATTAACATTGAACCTGCAAAATGTATGCCGTTCAGATTTTATAATCTGCCATTTGTTTTGACGCATCTTTCTGAAATGAAGATGACTGAAAGCATGAAATAATTCTACGTGTAAAATTGATTCTCATGCGTCTGTAAAAAGTAGGTCAGCGTATCACATAATGACAGTCCTTTTCTGTTACTTTAATACTAATGTTTGGAAACTGAACCGATGAGATCGTTGAACTTACCATGGTTGTACCATCATCAGATCCAGACAGCAGTCTCTTTCCATCACAATCAAAGTCAACAACATAAACCCAACCACTGTGACCTTTAAACACAGCTAATGTGTCGCACGATGTGGCATTCCATATCTTGAAACCAGAAACATACCTTCAAATCAGTGACTACCTACTGGTACTCTTATGTTACAGCCCTCCTATACTCTTTCTAAAAGTGGTGCTTCACAACAATTTTCAACAGGAAGATAGATTGATAGATGGATACTTCAGCGTGAAAGATTGACATTGAATGCTGATATGACCTTCAACTGCAATACATACCAGAACATACTACAAATGGGAGCTGTGCAGTATGGTTTTTGTATTCCTTTTGAACCTTCAAAACTTGTGAAATCAAAAACGTCAGAGATCACCTGATTTTTATTATTTCTTCAGAAGGTATCAATTGAAAGTTAACAAAAATAGAATAGCTACACCATGTCAGTGGAATCAAAAATAAAATTCATGTGATACTTTTATTATTCATCTATTAATGAACACATTAGGACTTGAACTGCGTGATTATCGTTCAGTATATTTCAAATTCAAGTGTACCGGTAACATAGCAACAGATTATAATGTCCATATGAAATACCTGGATTGAGAAATCAGAGAGTCCAGCTGCAATCAGATCACCGTTTGGTGAATATGTACAATGTAGAACAAGGGATGCTGTCTTTGATTCACAACTGTGTAGGTACTGTCCAGTGTGTGCAATCCAAATCTGAAATCAAAAACAATTTCTAAATACTAAGTTTATGTACCGATAGGCCATCCTTCACCATATTTCAAAAGGTTTTGTTCTACAGTCAAAGGTTCCAAGACACAGACAAAACCTTTCTGGGAAACTTTAGTTCCTAAGCAAATCAAATCTGCAATCACTGCATTGGGATTTAGTTCAGCAGATTCATACCCAGTGAAAAAATCAAATTATTCTGGTTGAAAATTCATGACAGTTTTCAGTCTCTTCTACATGGACACACCTCTTCTACTGACATTCATAAAATCAAAAGTGTTTCTATTTGTAATAATTTATTTGTGGTCCACCATATCCATTTAACCACCCATTGACTAATTGGAGAGTGACTGATTTAAATCTATCAAATATCTGTTTACACTCAGTCAATGTTTAGTCTATCAAATATCTCTTAAATATGTTAAATCAATTAAACAACCATTCATTAAAAGCGAACCGGTATCTGTTAAATCAATCAAACATTTGACAAAGCTATCTATGTGTTCAATCTATCAAATATATGCTAAATCTATCAAACATGTGTTACATCTATCAAATATATAATAATCTACAGTACATTACTTCAGAAAACCAATTAAACTAATTACAATTACTGCATATCCTTTCTCATTCTCACAAGACAAAAAAGCAAACCAAACATTACCTGGATAATATTCTCTGAAGAGGATGCTACATTGTTACCATCAGGTGAGAAACAACATGAAGTTATTTGGCCGTTGTGACCTTTGTAATCAGTCACCCAGTCTTCTTTAGCAATGTTCCAAACCTTAAAAACATTGAAGAAAATGTGGAAGTGTGTTTGTCTGTAGTTGAGCAACAGTTGTAGCATTTTGCTAGCTTGAAATTCAATTCCACATAAAATACAATGAGATAAAATTTACCGATACTGTATTTTGTCATGAGTTATAATATTGATAAAGTCATCGTAGGTTTGCTAGAACTATAGCATAACATTGGTTGCTGTAGATAAAAATTTGGACAAAGCCTGCTTTGAAACTGTAGCTATGATTTGTTACAAACAACTTAAAATGTCATTGTTATACTTTACTGGTACTTTAGTGCCAAACAATACACTCAGGGAGTGTGGTAAAGGCAAAAATTACAAATCTCAAAGATGCAGACTTCAACAAACACTTGATGAACCTGCTGCTGGGGAGGAACTAAGTATCAGAATAAATTTGGCAAGAGGTAGTTTATCTTTGTGAGTAAAGATAAACGTGAACTTTTCTCTATCATTCAAATCAAGAAAGCCAGGATTATACAAACTTGTGGATGAAAATAGAATATTTCGATAGCTGATAAGTTGTGTATTTTAGACATTCTATTACAAGTGAAATTCATCCTCAACTGAAGACTTATACGGTAATGTTTGCAGAATCTTTCATTTGCAGGAACTTTTGGAATTGACCTTCTACCCAGTTCTATTTGTAGGTTGTGATCCAAACTTTATAGTTTTGCCACCCACTTCCTATAGGTAAAAGCTGTTATATCTAACAAGTAACTTTCAAATTCAAATTTTGTCTTAAATAGTCTGTAAGTTTGGAGCTTATTCTTCTGTATTCTACACTTCCTTGTATCATTATGTATACCAGTATTTCTCAACCGTGTTTGTTCGTTAATGTCAAATAAATTATCATATACAAAATTAGCTGTGGAGCTGATATTGCAAACAGAGGTCCATATATTGTTATACAGTTTAAGTAGAATATTTACGGCAGTGTTTCTCTTTTTCTTTTGTACTATGTCTTGTGGAACATATCTAATAATATCACTGACTGCAATTAGATTCACAGTAAATATCTGAACATTTTCATAATATTGTTCTTTCCTACCTTAGCAGTACAGTCTTGTGAACAGCTGACCAGATAAATCCCATCAGGAGAGAAGCTACATGCTTTGACTGGTTTATCATGTCCCATCAGATCAGCAATTTCTTTACCAGTGATGACATCCCATATCTGTGGCAAATACAAATTATCTACGAATGGTGTTCCACTGATCAAATCATCACAGGCTTTAACTTACATTTTTCTTTATATTGATATAAACTTTCATCTCTTGTAATATTTTTCTTTAAGCATTGTAAGATTGACATCAATATTTGACTCTGCAATGCATGCATGGACAAGGCAATTGAGGATATATGGATTGTTTTAAGGTTATAAATAAGATATCCACAGAAGTGACTAAGCTTGTCGGCTTGGGATTGGAAAGGGACATACAGGATCACTTATGGCTACCATAGTTTCCTTTGAATTAAACGCTTGAAATAAAATTCTTTGTTTGCCCTCCGCCTGCTCATAGGTTTTCAGTGAAAATTAAGAAAACAAAAACAACATTAACACATCACAAATACAATTATTTTTCTAAAAGTAACAAAATTAAAATTGAGCTTATGTAAATACACTTGTTTTTTTGTCTGTGGTTGTTTTTACCCCTGGCTGGCTGGTAGGTTTTTAAAAATCCAAGGATGGGAAACAAAAATTTTTCTTTAAATGGCCTTAAGTTATTACTGTAAAGCTAAAAAGAGGTCTATTGATAGACTGGGTGCTGATTTGCATACAGAATCACACCATGTAGTGACTGAGAGTTGACCTTTCAGAAACATGCAATTTTTTTGTGTTTGTTTTCTCCTCACTGACTCTGTAGGTATCATAAATTTTGCAAGAATGTACCGGTATTTTTGACTCAGCCATAAGTCAAATTTTTATCCATGCCAAACAGGCATTGTGTCCACTCAAACACACCTGCAAAATGCTAAAAATCAACAGCTGATGAAGACAATGCTTGGTTTGAAATAAGGATAGTTTCACAGATGCAACGGAGAAATTGCAACATTGTATTTGATTTACCGGTACATACTAAAGCTATTTTTACAATCAAAGGGTGGGAAGTCTCCCAAGGCGCAGCGTTGCCACAGATCTTGACAGCACTGCAAGCAGCCCAGGGAAAATCACCACACAAGTTTTTATAGACATGTAGCTTAGCTGCTATTCACAGACATGGCTAGAGGTCAAATATTTCTCATCAGCAAATGGTAATTTTTTGCATTTTCAAGGTGTGTTTAATGCCAGAATGATGTATAATAATATTATGATTTACAGTGTGTTGTGTGAAAGAGTTGCTGCAAAAAAAATTGACCTTCTGATCTTTCAGCCAACTCATTGAACACCTTTAAATAAAGCCGGAGAGGTAGCCATCCGGTTTGCAAACAGATTAAGGGGGAGACCCACATTCGCAGACACTTTCTTTAATCTGATTTTTCACCATTAAATGAATCTTTAACCCGACATGTAGTATATGTTTGGGTAGCTCGACAATTGAAGATTATAAATATTGTAAGAATATTTCAAAACCTGTTCGCGTGTGTATGTTTTGCTCAAAATGTGTGTTTTTGAGTTTTTTACTTAAAAAAGTGTAAGTATGAGAGGGTGATGGCCATTGGTGAGCCGTTTACTGCAATCGATAGCAGGGTAAGGTGTGTAAAAAACCGTGTCTTGGATTTTTGATACTCCGCTTTGTTTTTGCACAATTAGCCTTGAAAGTGAGAAGTGGTGGATTCTGAATAAATTAACGGCTTTTGTCCACGTTTGTCACGATATCTTTTCTTTTGGAACATTATCGGAATTCTGAGACACGGTTTTGTAGAAACAGTCATTAACTACAACCTGTGCAAAGATAAGGCTAATCCGTCAACGCGGCGCCAAGTTACACTCTCCAGAAGTTGCGATACATTGCCAAAAACGGAACGGAGTAAATCGCAGAATGTGTATGCGACCCTTGGAGTCGCACAAAGTCAGCTAAAATTCCGGTTTGCTCACATTTTCGGAGGAAATTCCCTGCCCATAATGAAGTACAGGACTTTTGACACAATTGTCTGAATTTGTGGTATGAATGAAATGATACATGACGTGAAAATTGGAAGAAAATGAACACTGAAACGGCCAGTTCGCGGCGTAAGCGTTAGGCTTTATTTACACAACTGTCATTCCGAGCTAAATCTGGGGATAATCTTCTTGCTAAATACAAACTAGCGTATTAACTGTGCACTGTTGTGTACCAGTTAAAATTTGATTATCAAGCGAAGAAATGGCTGGCTGCGTATATACTTCGTAAAATTATGTGATTTTGCATGCCAAGTCCGATGACATCGTGTTTTCCTCTCTTTTGGTTGCGCAATCGTCACCGCGTTTTCAGCTTCCTGCCCGGAGAGAGACACGTGACAATGAATTACAATGTGGTACATACCGACAAAGACGAAGTTCATTCAGACGCCGTGTTGCGACGTTAGCTTTTACGTTCCGTACTGCATGTTGAAGTACGACCACAGTCCGCCTTGAACATGGCATGGAGCTAAAAACGGACAGCTACATGAACGCGGTTTCCGACCTCAGAAGCACCATGATTGCCGAGCTAACTTTGTGTTGTGCCAGGTTAGAACCCTCGTTAGGCTAAACTAAATTATAAATACAACACTTGACAATATCTGGTATCTAAAACGATTTCCTAATAGGAAGATAAAAAGTTGGCGAAAAACTGAAATAAATCGATTTTGACAAGAAACTTGAACAATTCTGCTAAAAGCGACTTGTTTTGGCTTCGCGAATACCAATTACCATGGAGGCGAGTACCTAAAACAGATGTGAATCTGTGACCATGCTGACTGAAGAGGTCATTCTAAAATCGCGACGGTCGAATTTGTACAAGTAATGAAATGCGTGAACTTCAGTCAAACAGTTGAATATCGCGTTCTCTGATATGTGGAAACGAGCATTCGTCGTTCTCCGGTGGTGACTGTACTGTCCGTTGAACTACTATAATAACGACGATAGACAGACCAGCAGCACGCTGTTTTTCAGCGTGATTGAGTTTATCAACAGAAAAAGTAGTTGCTGATTCGAAAAAAGCACGTTCATGGTTGTTTATTTTTTTCAATTTCATGGAAACTTCTATCATTTTCAATTTTGGTTTCTTTAAATTTATTGCATAAGTTTATAATTACCTAATAACAATTAAATCGCAATGATTTTAAAGGTATACTGACATGAATTTGTGCTGTGAAATATCGCATACTTTTCAATCGAGATTGATTTCGACCCTGGACTTCGACTCACTTCATGAGCAGTCCGCCAATAAAAGTTCAGTTGATCGAGACAAATTATATATGCTCTATGATTAGCTCCGGTACAGATTGAAAAACAAATGCTAGGTCAACATTGTGTTTGCATTGTAAATCACGGCATCATTCTAATGTAATATAGCAAAACTGTACGTGCATTACCCGCATCACGTTCCCTCTGTGTCCGCATAGAATTTACAAAACAATAAGCTCACGTTTCCTAACCGGGCAGAGCAGACACCGGCGCGATTTTCTCGTTATAAAATTTTGAACTATTGGCATATTTCTAATTTCTACTGAGAGGAATGTTGCTCGCCCAACTGTCGAAACAAAACGACGTCGCAACCATTTTCACAAAAAAGATAGAAAACTTGTAGTGACGTACAGGAACATAATCTTCATTGCATGCTTTAGGTGTAAACCGTAACGTAAGCAGTAACAGTTTTGGTTGCCGGACTTCACTGGGCATTTGCAGACGTAAAAAATCATCTGACATTTTTATCATCAGTCGCAATTAGTTCGGAGCGGGATCAATTTTGAATGTCGGACTTCATTAGGTGCAGACAAACATGTAAACTGTTATCAGAAAAAGACGTAATTTTTGGATTTTCGGAGTAGCCTAGTTTGATTGGGCGGGTTCAGTTTTGAATGTCAGACTATACTTTGCATTGAGTCCACGTCATTTGTTAGCGGACACAAATGTACGTTTTGGTTTTCGGCGGCGATTAATTTTGAATGCTGGACTTTATTTAGCAAATATGTAAAGACAAAGACCTACTATTTGGATTTTCGGCCGTTATTTGTTTTGTACGGGAACAGTTTTATTAAATACGTGTTATAGGAAAACGAGGTAAAAATAACGTAAACTACAATGAGCAGCCTCTCTGTTGTGCGCAAGATGTATCACCAGTTTTTGTTCGAAGCTCAGTCTAGTGTTGAATGAGTAAGCGTTCTGCGTTACATTCCTCGCTTGCGACCATTTCCAGTTTACACCTTTTCAACGCATCGGAAACTGGAGTTTTAAGCCTGACTGTAACTCTGACAATTTCAACTGTTCTCTCATTCCCGGCCATATGCTTGATATTTCGCTTATGTGGACCATGCTTTTGCAATCGACGGCTACCTGCAGCATGTTCAGTAGCCACGACATACTTCCTGCCGCCAGCTGGGAAGAAGACTGACGCATGCGCACTCCTCCGGACGGAATTAACGTAATCTACGGTACTTACGCTCTTGAGATAGCCTTGACTAATCTGGAAACCGTTAAGACATAAGAAAACACGGACTGACCTACAATGCTCATTTTTGTTAAAATCTTACTCATTTCCGAGTATGTTATGGTTTCACACTTATCGTCCACTCAAAGGCCATATTAGACAGATTCAAAATTTACCATAAAACGAAAAATGACCAAAATCACTAAAGGAAGGTGGGTCTACCCCTTAAATGAGTTGATAAATGTAGGTCACCAATTTGCATTCATTACAAAAAATTCCAACTCGTGTAAAAGAAAGTCATCTGGGAAAGCAACTGTGTTTGACAGAAAATTAATTGCTTACTAGAAATTTGTCATGTGAAGATGACAACTTTAGTTATTTTTTTGGACTTAATTTTCATCCAGTTTTTATTCCGTTAGAGGTATTGAGTAGACTTAGCTTCTTGATATATGCAGAGTGAGTACTGAGATAACACTGCTTCAAGTAAAATTGTCTTTTAACCCTTTCACCACTATGGTTTTATCCAAATCTATTGTTTTCTATGGTAAAGTTGGACCTGTACACAGGGACTGGGGGTGAAAGGGTTAAAGGTATACAATCACCTGTAATCTACATATGCCCATATATGGTCAAAGGGGCGTTCCTTGGTATTCAAAATGCCCTACCATTGTGAATCTGTGAACATTTTATATGCAATGTCTTACCTTTACTGACCAATCAACCGAACATGATGCTAATCTCTTATTGTCATGTGACCAGCTACACATGGTTACATCCTCCTCATGACTTTTCAGTGTGTGAATTAAACTTCCATCATGTGCACTCCAAATCTAAAGTAAGAAAGTATCAATTTGAAAGTAAATGACTTCATTGGTTACATTTACTCCAATTTGTTAATTCTAACAATTTTTCCTTTTCCTCTAAAGAGCTTAATGCAACCAGGTTGAGTTTATTTAGACATGTACGGTAGTATAGCATCAATGTACTGGGTACACTACAAGAAACTGTCTGAATTTCATTTGAACAGTTGTCAGTCTGAATTATTGTGTTTATTTCTGATATTTGAAAATTTCACAGCTACATTTTTAATACTGCACTCCTACATACACAGTGTGTGAAAGTGAAATTTGTTGTAAGTTTGAAGGTACATGTAACTAGTGCAGGGAGTAAGTTTAAACAAGATTTGGCTAGAATCTCAAGTTTATCTATTGATACCGGTATTTGTCAGCTATTTCTTCTGAAATACTTACACAGACTGTTTTGTCATCTGAACATGATGCAATCATTGTAGTATCTGGGGAAAAACAGCACCAGTTGACAAAATCTGCGTGACTGGTCATGGAGAGATATTCTTGGCCAGAATGACTATCCCAAACCTTGACATGAAAAAACCCACACTGTTAGGTAGGGGAAATTATCAAAGGACTCTTTCATTTAAACTAAATACATTATAATGTTACTCATACTTCAATCTTTGGTTTACCATGAAAGCATGCATGTTAAAATAGGGATCCCTTATCACAGCAAAAACTAGCAAGCTCCTTTTATCAGCATTCGAAATCCAAGAAACACCAAATATGTGAACACAAAAAACCACCTCAAACTACTACATATTGGATGAAATCCTACCTTGACAGTCTTGTCAGAGGAACAGGAGACAACTTTGGATCCATGCGGAGAAAACTGGGCACATTTGACAGCACTTTCATGTCCTTTGCTTGTTAACAAACATGCATATGTAAAAGACTCCTTGTTTCTGTCAAGCAAGTCAAAGCCAGAGAACATGAACTCATTTTAATAAAAAGATAAACATTTCAATGACAACTTCACTCCAAGTATAATTTTCACGATTATTTAACAGGATGACAGAAAGAAAGTAACAGTCAATGAACTGTTCATTAAGGAAATTTATCACAAGCAGCTATACAAATGAGCAGACCAAATAAACCAATCACAGCGCTGGAATATTATTGCATCTCATGAATATCTTATGTATATAGAATTCATGTCCAAACATCAGTCTGTGACAATTTACACATTTAGGCTAAATATGTGCCAGCTTTTGCAGAAATAGAAGATCTTATATAATGACATATTTACAAGTCTACAAGAAGGTACACAATCACTTTTAATAAGGAACAAAACTAATGTCAGAAAAACAAATCATGCCACAGAGCAATGATAGACATTAATGATACTTTCAAATTTGGCAGCAATCAGGTCAGCCAGCTAATGTAAATACATTGTTACAGAATTGGTCATCATAGATTTATTATTTACTAACCTCCAATCTACATAGAACTTATCGGGAGAATCAAGTGCACGTTGCTTGGCTTGTCTGTATACTTCACTGTTTGATAGTTGACACAAAGCAAGCTGTGTCAGATCATACATGTCTTTGTCCTTAAAATAGTGAGTGTTAATACTGACAAAGGATTGGAATGCTTCTTTGTCAGGTTTTCTCTGAAATAAAGCAGAATTTGTAAAGTTAACGAATGACTTTTCATTTAAAGTCTTTTTGTTGTCGTTTAAAGAAAATGAAAAAAATACTGTCTATGACAGCATGCTCATATTTGGTTTGAATTGGTTCATTCAAGAAATATTTAAACCAGAAAAACAAAAATAACAAAAATAAATAAGGTCTGAAACTTTAGGTACTGGAGGTCAACTTTAGGAACACGCATAGCAGAGGAGTGTTTTAACACAGTCCCTCTTGATTTCAGCAGGTCTGCAAATATGTATCAATTCATGAACAAAGCCAGGAAATGACTCAGTCAGTGGAGTAGGCTGTTTCAGTTACTGCCAACACTTCAACTTCCACACATAGAAGGTAGACTGCATACAAATGAGGTTATGCCACAGAACCTCTGTGTAGGCTGTTTCAGTTACTACAACCACTCCTACACATTTGCAGGATTTTCCCTTTTTCTTTCCTCATTTGCATATTTTTGACACTTACATGTTCATTTGAACAAATTCACATCTCCACCCCTGGGTCGACCTGTTCATCAAATACGAAGATGGTAGGTGCAGCGCTTAGGGAGTTTTTGATGTGGACAGACATACATCCGCACAGGTACATACATACCGCTACATACAGATGCCACCGACTCATCATATAAGCTCTCTTTGGTATTTATACACATACCAAATAAGAGCTAATAAGATGTTTTCTTTCATTACTACCGGTACATGCAAATCAACAGAATCAGGTGATACTGAACTACTGATGGGTTGTCAGTTCCCTATCTTGGTATGGGTCAGTCTTTCAAGCTTACCTCTTCCGTCAGATAATCCCCGTAATGAATATACTCTGACAGCAGATCGGCCGGCCCAGTGATATGAATTTTTGATTCCACCCAGTTGAGATCCAGCAAGAGATCCCATAACTCTTTGTACATTTCAGCCTGTACCATGTGTTTAGCCAGATACCAATGAGTGTAGTGGTCATTTTTCAGTTTGTGGTAAGCGCCCCCACAGGACTCCTTGTACTGCGTCACAAGCTTTCTATGCAATTCCTATCGCAAAAAAATTCAGAGACATTTTTCATTGCCATAGCATTTCTTGAAACACAAGCATATGGACAATTTATCAGTCTAATATCACACTGGGGCTGAGCCCATAAGGTCACGCAGCTGTGTAATTTCAATAAAGGGAGAGTTCTCTGTTAGTAGATTGGTTTTGGATAAAGATATTTTTAACACACTGCTCTTCGTCACAGATGTTGATAGCCTCGGCCTGCAGCAAGCCTGCGTAGCTAGAGCTGATCACGTACTGACTACATGTACTCAGCCCCGCAGCATACTTTGTGCCACGGTGGTGATCGGGCAGTGACTCTTGACCCAAGAGAACTGCTAGTGTACAGCGCATCCACAACTGATGCCATCGAACAATATAATACGTTTTATCCCAAACGAAAATGTATGTATGCTTTTTTGATTTATATTCATTTTTTTAAGTTAATTTAATTTAGTAGTTTTATAACTACTCCTTGCAAATCTTGCTCAAAATAAAAAATATCAATTGAGACGTACAATGCCTCTGGTGGCCTGCTGCACCAGCTATTACAATATCATATGACCACTCTCTCTTATAACAATGGGCTCAAAAACTGTGACCAAGTTCATTATCCTATCAACTACATATTACTGTAATTGAAGGAACACATATTATTATTTTGTTAAAGTTTGGAAGCAGACTGGTAAAGACTTTGTGTTCTTGATACTATTATGATACTATTACTGTTTTCCCCAGTCACAGACTAGTGGGGATTTTTAATGATGGCAAATCTCTATACCGGTATGTACAATTGGTCTGTGTCTAATTGGTACCGTATAACAAAGGTATAGCATAAAGGTTAAGAAACAACAAGGGAAATAAACAATATTTGTTGCCACTTGCCTTTAGATCTTGAGATCTCTCTTTTAGAACATCCAGTTGTAAATTATGAACACTGTACTTGTAAAATTTGTGTTTCTTGTCATACACTTGTATTGCCAGAGACTTGTTGACCAATTCCGACATTATATCTTCAACATCTTCTATATCTTCAGCCCAAAGAATACTCAACACCTATGGGAAATTTACAATTTTCAGTTACCTTTTCGACACAAAACTTGGAACAGCATAATTGTCTTCTGTTGAATAATTGGACCTTAAAACAGAGCAATGGAACTGTATCATCGATGGCATGAGTAACAGCAGTTGGATACACAATAGGCAATATTTAGCAAAGCAAAGGAAACTCCTTGTGTGACTTATGGAGTACAATGATGTTCCAAGTCAACATAGCAAAGCAAGTGATAGGGCACTGAAAGACAACTACAAAGTACAAAATTGTGTACAAAGTCAGCATAGTAAGACCAATGAGGGAACCTGAGAGGCCCTTGACCTTGTAAAAATGTTTACACAGTCAACATAGCAAGGCCAATAAGGGGACCATGGACAACAACTTTGTAGCAAGTCAACATTTCATGAAGATCAGGGTTAAACTAAAAGAATGTCATCATATTCTTTTGCCTCATAGTTACAACCCTTTCTTCCAGTACTGCTGTATCAGTACAACAACTTCAAACAGCAAAGATGAAAATTTCTCTGACAGTAGAAGTCATTGGTTACTCACTGGTGCCGGTACTTTGGAAGACTCATCAAACAGTGCAAAATCTTCATAGAGCTGTCTCATGTCATCCGATAAACTATCAATACTAATGCTGATGGCTTCATCCAGTGTGTCGTACTCATAACTTGATCGTTTCCGTAGCCGTCTTGTTTGACGGTTCTTCAACTTTTCAGCATACGATTGCCATCTGGTAGGATGTTCACGCAACAGAGCACCGACCATTGAAATACACAGAGGAAGTCCTTTGCATTCATTGAATATGTCTGTGGCTTCATCAGGCAATGAACTAACATCTGTATTTGTCCATGTTGCTAACATTTCCATAGATTCATCTTCATTTAGTCCTTTGGTTAAGTGGACTTTGTGGACGGTACCTATGGAGGAACATCCAGGTTAAGTTTAGGCGCCACTACCAGGTACATGTACCGGTATACCACAAATTTCAAAATACTGGTACGTTACACTTGGTAAATACCAGTATACATATGTACCGTATAAGCTCTTTTGAGGTAGATAAGTACACTTACTGCTCTGTGTGTGTACCATACTTTGTAAACCCACTTTGTACCTATCCCCTCTGAGGACTTGGATGATATTACAAATAGATTGCAATTTTGGTGATTTGTTGAAAAACACAACTTCTAAGATTTTAACAAAAATTTTTCAAATTTTCAAAATCACATAGCACCCAGAATCCCTTCATACATTAAAGAAAACCTCATTTAAATTCTCCATGCAAACTGCAGAGTGGCTGGGCTTATAACCCACTACTTAATACAGCTATAACAATATGTAACCACTGAATCAGGTGTCAATTTACCTGAAACCAAATCCATGACAGAGCTGTCTCTTGTTGTCACCATGACTCTAGTCTGGTTGTCAAAGGCTTTGGCCACTTCTGGTTTCCAAACATCATCCAGTATGAGTAGAGATCTTTCAAACACACAGATATGACACATCTTAAAAGACGGTTTCAATAATTTTGACATTTGTTAAAATTTGGCAAACATATTTCACAAATTTACACCATCATTTTAACATTACACACATGTACGAACAGGTCCTATTGCCCCAAGTTAGTTGAGAGAGCTCTTCCAGAGTGCAGTTTTCGTTGATTGCTGAGGGTACAGCAATCAGTTTGCACCTGCTGATATCATGTTTGAAGATCGTTTTGCTACACGTTGACCCATGTTTGTGAAATCATGTGCATGAAGGTTGCCAACAGGTTTTTTTGTGCCGACAAGTTTATGATTTTAAATCTAGTGTAAAACAATCTTTTTTGGGTGGAAATTATAATTTACAACTGTGCATGTTCTTCTTAATTCATGTTGTTGACTTTGCTGTTAAATGCCTTCAGATATAGCATTTTTGCAAAACAAATTTCCCTATTACTCAATATCATTAATGTATTCAACAATACTGACCTCTTTCTAGAACTTTTATTTCTTTTTTTGATCCTAAAACAACACGATTGGAACTAATTTGGGGCGATTGGATGGTGAAGTAATGTCGGTTCAATCTGCAAGTGTAAACTCATCTGCCTTTTTTTTCAAGTTACACACTTGTCTTTATGAGTAAATTGTAATATTGCAACATTCAGCTATATGGCACCTAACACTTACGAGAAATTTAAAATATATGAAGATCCAATTATCCCAAATTAGTTTCAAACTGTTAAACTTATTCAGAGATATTTTAGAAACATTCCCTCATTATTAATGAGTAAAGCTAATTAATGATTCACTGGTATTACCTTGGGTACTGATGGAGCAGTATTGTGCGGAGTCTGTCTCGAGCTTCTTCAATATTCTGAGGTTTGGGTCGCCTTTCCTTGTCCAGTCGAGAACAGAGATTTACAATTTTCATCAGAAAGAATGGTTTGTCAATGCTGCCAATATGTGCCCAAAATACACCACCTGGGAAACACTCTGGATGAAAAAACATCAGAAATGATATAAATAATATTATATAGGGCTCAGCCCTTGGTGTCGCGCCAGGGGTTATTAAAGATTGGCAATGTTATTTGTATTGATTCATGATAAACTGTAATTGTTACTTCATAAACGTTTATATGACAACTACCGGTATGCCCAGTTTCCCTCTGATGAAAGCAGTTCACGTACGTACACGACGTCAAACCCTGCAGCAGGGCAGGTATAGATTTTCTGTAGCGTGTAAAAATTTTGGACAAAAATTGGCAATTTTTGCAATGATAACAGCCTATTGCGATAACAAGGGACGTATTATGCAATAATTATCATTGCAATGGTAACCGCACTGCCCACCTTCCACTTGCAAGCTGAAAACTATAGCGTTCCGTCTAATAATCTGGCAATTTTTTAATCTAATTATTGACACAGGGGGCGCTCTTCTATAATTCAATCCCAGCATTCTTTGCGTATGCTCCCGTTCATATGCACGACAGTTTTCTCCCTTTATCTATATTAACGATATTTTGTATCAGCGACAATCTGCATAATAACGTTTACTGGCTAATAAAAGAGGTATATTTTATAAAAGGCATGTTTATAATACTAATTTGTTTCGTTTTTGTTTATTTACGAGTACTCAAAAAAAAAACATGGCGGCGCCCGTGAAAGAAGGGTACACTTCCGGCTACTCGCATAGTATATTATGAAATAAGCGCATGCGTAGTCAGTAAGCCGCTGGCGCGACTATTACAATATTGTATCAATATCTCGGTGGCATCTATCAGAAACTATGCCCTCATTGCGTTTTCTTTAAGGTAGTATGTGCCTTGAAAGTGAAAGACTTAAATTTTTGCTCAAACTTTCTCAAATGAAACTTTCAACCATTCTCTTACTAAATCACTAATATAATCATGAGCTAAACAAATTACTCAACATTTTGCGATATTTGAAATTGAAAATGGCCATCATCCCTGTGTTAACTCTATGAAGTAAAAATAAAATTTTGGATTTTCAAAAAACTAAGACGATGAAAGTTTTTCTTTCTCCAAGAGCTTTAAAATGAGCGCCCCCAAGTGGTGGATCAGAGAAGAATTGCAGAAATTTGAGAGTCCAAGTATCTGTCTCTGAGACGCATTCTACTTTAACAAATGTGCCTCCTTGTGTCAATTGAAATCACATACAGTCTTGTCTGTTGATATTCAGGAATGTGCAGACAAGAGATTGGTGCTGTATGTATAGATGAACAAAGAACACTTCCTGTTGCTTCTGATACAATTTTCAGAACTATTGACCTAGAAAACCACTATATTCTCCTCAACCTCTAGCTCTCCCTAAATTAAGTTGGTATAATGTATTCATCTCGCAGACACAAAACATGTACAAGATGCAACATCATTGGTGAAAAATGAATTCCTGTCAGACTAGACTTTGTTTTTCAAAGATAACCAGGTAACAGTAAGCATTACAGACACATCTACGCTAAGATGACAAGTTGTAGATAAGGCTTTTTAAACATGATTCAGGGAGTATCAATAGAACAAGAAACCAATTTTCACAAAAAGAATCTTATCATTATTTGAAATTCTAGGTTATACAAATTCACTCTGAACTATTTTCATTGAAGTCAACAGTGTTCTTTTTTGTGTGTTTTGTGTGTTTTGTTAAATTTCTACACATGAGCCAACCACCAGCTACAAGCTCTGTATGTTTTGTAACATATGGTACATAAGTTTGCATACATGTATGCTTGGATACACAGTGTGTTAATAAAGCAATAAAGCACACCCAGTGACGGTATACAACGAGATTTTGACCAGTTCACGACAAATATGCACTTGCTATGGCTCGTGCATATACGAAGTGAACTGGTCAAAACCAAGTGGTATACCATACAGTAGCTGGGTGTGCTTATTGCTATTATATTATAACAGTATGTTGAAATTCTGGCGTGGAACGTCAAAAATGGATTTTTGCTCAGGCTGAGAGCTCGCATGTAGGCCAGTTGTGGTATATCACCAACATACCACGGTTCTTTTTGCATCTCAATCAATCAGATCGCTGTATTTGCACCATCAACATACTGGTATGATATAATTGTGTTCTGTAAAGTTCCAACAAACATTACCAACCAGCAACTAACTCTGGATCTCTAACAGCTTCTGCAGCAAGTATGGATTTTCCACAGCCTCCCATTCCATGGACAACAACCCATCCTGGTCCATGTTGTAGTTCCCAAAGCTTGTCCCGCAACTCTGCAAGCTCCTCGGGCCGGTTGATGTAAACATTTGGCTGAGGGGGTACACCACCATCAACTAACATTGTCTGAACTGTGAATGGCAAAGACAAGATGACATGAATAAATGTTTGTTGATTTTAGGTTGTGGAATTCATTTGGATTGAAAGTGACAATAAACCATCTTTGAATATTTTCCTTAGCTTGTAATATCTTAAAATACATATTTGAACTTTTCACAAACAGCAACTATGACAATGTAGTGTGGTTTGTTTGGTTTTTTTTTTGTTTTTTTTGTTTTTTTGGGGGGGAGGGAAGGTGAGATTTTAGAAGAACCTGTAAATGTGATTTCCAAATAAATAAATAATATTGTTTTTTATATTATATCATATAATAAGATGACACCAAGCAATTTATCAATTAAAAGTCACGTAGGTATGGTTGTCTCGTGTGCACAGTGTAGGGGCCATGATCATTATGGAAAACCCGTCATTAAGGAAAGCGCCCTCATACAGTAGTTGTGATAACACCTTTGTTTTTAAGTTGTATTTCAAGTTTAATGCTTTGACAATGACTAACCTGAGCTAATGCTATAACTTCTACTTCGGCTAGGAATCTGAGCAGCATCCATCTCATCTGTTGGGATGTCATCTTCCAACACCTCTGCAAGGTCTGGGTAGTTCTCTTTCAAGGCATTATAGAAACTGAAATAAGCAGCTTGGTTCTTCTTTCCTAATGTATCCAGCAGCTTAGCTGCCTTCTTCCGACCAGTGACTTCATGCTCTATTATTTCAGCTTCTTCCAAGTCAATGGCTCCATCTTGTCGCAGATTATTTATGACGTAGTCCACTTTGATGGTGTCAATGATTTGAACTCGGTTGACAAGGAGGCTACTGCGTGCCCACTCTGGCATAGCAGAATCCATGGTTACTGTGAACAGTTATATTCAGCGGCTATACTCTATAAGGTAGCAGTAGACTGGTACATGAAAGCAAAAGAAACGAAAAACAGTATGCTAAATTTTCATTACTATACACCTGCAATAAGGATTTAAAACCTTTTCTATGTGCTTCAAGTGCTCACTAGTACAGAAATTTGCGAGAAATTTGCGAGAAATGGACACTTTCTCGCTTTTTTGCGAGAAGTAAGCGAGAAAACATACTTTCTCACAATCAATTGGCGAGAATTTAATTCTGCGTGAGCATTTCACAAAAATTTCACAATTTCTCGCAGATGCAGAGCGAGAAAGCACAGTTCTCGCAGCTTGATTGCGAGAAAGTATGTATTCTCGCTTACTTCTCGCAATAAAGCAAATTTCTGTACCGGTACTAGTGGCTGTTCTGTAATTTTTGATCACTTCCAGGCACCTCAAGGTCTTACTTGTACATGAAGGTGTGTGACTGAGTAATGGTGTGGTAAACTGTCGTTATCACAAATACTGCCATCAAGATATCATATTTTGCATTCAAAAGCCCTCAAAAGGACTTTATAAATTATGGATCTTACTGTTTGGGCCAATGACCTCAAGTTTTGGATTTCCACTAATAATAGTCCATTTGTGATGGGAGCCATACATGCCTGCAAACTAAAAGTTCATGCGTCTTTGGATAGATCTTCATTTAGCACAACTTTAGTATGTAGTTCAGTGCTTAATTCTTTCTCAGTCTGACTACAGGAAAAGTTGGATATCTTCTGTCAATGTTTTATTATGAGACAATACTGGGTGTAAAGGACCATGTTTACACATGCTAACTTTATTGTACCAGCAATGTGAGGATGTTACAGTAAAGGAGGGATTGTGGCCCTTACAACAATTGTGAGGGGGTGGATTAGGAATTATTTTATTTTGGGACTTCAAAATCTCCCTATGCAAATGTTGGTACCAGAGAAACACATTACGTAATATTTACCAATATTTAAAGTTCAAAATGGCTGCCATCCCTGTGTTATCTCTATGGGGGAAATAAAATTCCTGATTTACACAAAAGCAAGCCAGTTGAGAAGTGCATAATATGTGAACTGAAAAGTGTTGAGATACTCTTTTTATTGATAATTCCATTGCGGTTTAGTAGTGATAAAGTGAGGTGGGGAATGTAAACTTTTCTCATGACAAGCTGCAAGTTTTTCAAACTGTCATATACCTTTCTCTGGAGATATGATAAATAATAAACAGCATTTAAGATGACGTCAATTATGTAGCTTGATTTACTTTTCAGACAGTAATTGTTGACAGGTTAATTTTGGAATTTACGTTTCTATGGTGTGAACATTGATCATCCCAGTATTACTGGTACTAAAATCATACCCTATTATAGTATATTACAGCTGTGTCAACAGCAGTGAATTTTGTGACATCATACTCTTCGATTTTACTGATAATGTATCCGATTATCCTGCATTTTGGCTGCATATGTTTCCTACCTCTACAAATCCACTGGCATCGCCAAAACTCTAAAATAATACCAATAATGTACCAGTACCCCCTCTCTGCCATTGGACTCAAATAAACTTTCCACTCCACAATTTACTCTCCTTCACCTCATATACCGGTACATTATGACTTACAAAGTTCACTTTCCTTCATTATGGGCCGGGAGGGAGTGCATAATTGCTTAATTATACCGGTATAACACATAATACACCAAGAAACATCATTACTGCTGACAGATCATTTTATAATGAGAGTGGTTGCTATTATATTACTCGGTGAATAGTGATGAGTTAACTGACCTGAAGGAATTTGATGTCATTGTAGAAGGGCAGAGGAATAAAACGGTGATAGAAGTGAAATACGGCACATGTAACTGATACAAAGAATATCACTTGTAATGAAATAAATATGAAATGCAACTTACATCTTGCACTATAATATTCATACAAAAATAAATAATTTACTTATCAGAAGGGTTTTCATGCTGCTACACTCAGAATTACTGTATCCTATAACATGCAGTACTCTAATGCGTTTTTTGTTTTTATTAGGACTACTTCAAACGAATTACAATATGCATTACACAAACTTATGGGAAAATTTTACCTCTTGTTTTTAAGAGACATTGCCTTTTTGTAAGACTTTGTGCATCTAATTTTCTTGTGAACACTTCAATTATCACCTTGAGATTATGGGTGAATCATGCAAAATTGAGAAACAAAAGATGGTTTCTGGGTGCATAAAATCTAACTGATCCTAGAGATTTGCATGGTAATCTCTGACTTTCATCCTTGATCATGTAATAGAGTGGTCTGAAGTCTTCCAGATAAACAGATGAATACGCCAGATTCAAGACCTATGGTAGGTATTGCTGTAAACTTAGACTAAAGTTTGAAACGTAAAATACCGGTATACCATAAATGGTATCTGCAACTTTCATAATGTAAAATAGGTTTCACAAATTATAAAAATATTATTTTGACATATTTACTTCCACCACTGTTGACAACTGGCTGACATTTACGAGATATGAGTCTAAAGATCAACACTTACATGTACCGATATGTGTTCAGTTGCCCTCAATCTATATCAGTATGATCAACAACAGTTGGTTGTACTAGGCAATCAATTTTTCATTGGCATAAAATTCAGTGTACCAGTACTTATAGGCTGTAAGTGTTATTCATCTATTTGTTACACACAACATTGATTTTCTTAACAAGAAAGACAGAAAAGAAGGGTTAACAACTAATTTAATATGGCTGACTAAGGAGTTCCGTATAATCTCCATGGATGTAAATTATAGAAATCATCATGTTTACGCACTCTGGCTAATGCCCAACCTTATTATCTAATTTATCTCATTTGTGGATATAAAAAAAAACTTTAATGGTGAAAAAAGAGATGTATATGGTGTTAACAAGCACTTTACACATCCACTAATGTGACTGGTAAGTTCTGCCCGGCCTGATACATTACAGTTAAATGGCATCTCATTAAGCAGACCTATTAACACCATGATTAGGGTACGTCTCCTCCAAGCAGCAGTCTTTTCCCTCAGAAAACTTCTCCACAACAATTGTCATGTAATTTTTTTACCTGTAGCATAAAGCATATCAGTATACCGGTAAACCAGTCAGAATCTACTGGTAACTTTTCCACAGAGGAATTGAAAGGGTACATTTTTACAAGAAACATTTTACTGTGTACATCTGATTAGCCAGGCATTTGCCACAAATCTAACAGCATTTGATTTTTTTGAACAGATCCTGACTAGACTTATGATGTCAGCAATGCCCCTTGCTGTTTTCAGTCAGAAAATTTTAATTTGTTTTGACAAGGTAACGAAATATGCCAATTACTGTGATTAGTCGTTAGCTCTCCTTTGTTTTTCTCCATCAGTATCAGCGTGCTAAATATAATCTCCAAAGCAGTAAGATATCAAAAGCTAAAGCTGGAATAAGTGTGAAGTTGTCTCCTATCTGTGACTTTTCAACCATAAAAGACCGACCTACACATGCAATAAAATACACTATCTCAATGAGTACTGTGCATGTCTTGTACTTGACAGCCATGACAAATTAGACCTCTTGAAAATCAGAAATGTAGGCCATCAATGATGGCTGGCGTGGTCGTTGCCATGGGTGTTATCATCAAAAATCTAACACACATTATCCTTATAATCTATGCTGTTCCAGACAAGAAAATTCTAATTAACTTACATCATTCAGTAAGCTAAAAGGTAATTAACAGGTTATAAACGGCAAGCGAGGGTATTTGGTTGCGGATATAAGACCTCTGGGGTAAAAATTAGCATATTTGGCGGGAAATAATCACCGAGCGAAGCGAGGTGATTATTTCACCCAAATATGCTAATTTTCACCCCAGAGGTCTTATATCCGCAACCAAATACCCGAGCGCACCGTTTATAACCTCATTATAATATGTTGAAGTTAAAAACAAGTGGACAATTTCGTTATTTAGGGCCGAAGTTGGAACGACAGTTCAGGAGCGCCCAGCCTCAAACAAACTCTAAAAAAGAACGTTTCAGAACGCGCGCACGTGCACAGTTGCATTCATAAACTACGGTTACGCTACGCATCGATATCGCGATTAGACATCGAACTTGAAGAATTTTACTTAAAAAAACGCTCAAAAAACTTTAAAAATCATTTTGTTGTTACATAACCTCCGCTGCTTACAGAACCCTTCATATTTTGGTTCGTCAAGCTGCACTAGCCTAAAATTTAACGATCAAAACAATCTGAAGCCATAGACTTGTTCGACATTACGGCGCGTTGAACTCTCAAGATGGCGTTCGAAATTTGCGCGAGCTCAAAAATGTTACGCGGCGCGCAGGTCTTCTTGTTGAGAATATAAACCCCGGCTCCAGCCAATCAGATTGCCGGATTCCAGCCAAGCATATTATAATTAACAAATAACTGGTTAATTGATATTAATTACTTTATTTTAAAGGGCCAGTAATGGTAACTTTTGATGATTTTTTTATTATGTTTATTTTGTATATCAATTGTAAGTCCCTATACTACTGCCAAATAAATGTTGAAATACCTACTACCGGTATTTAAATTGTCCACAAAGCGTCTACATGCAATGAAACATGAAATGTTATTGTTGACAAGTGAATTCTTGTCTGGACCAGAATTCACTTGTCAACAATAGCATTGCACTTTACTGTACACATATACACACTGAGTTGACAAGCTGAATACTGTGTATCTCAACATGCTTTGGGGAGTAGAACATGAAAACCAGGTTGACATTAAATTAAAAAGTACCGCAATTATACGGTGTCGCTCAAATTTGATCACAATTGGTACATACCAGTATGGGTACCAAAATTCAACAATAAATGTTGTTTCTATCTGTTCAGTGCAGGAAAATTCTACGTTGATGTTATGACAATTATTTCTGCACAGTACAATCAGAAAAACAACAAGAAATATTTAAACCAGAAAAACAAGAATGACAAAAGTAAATAAGGTCTGAAACTTTAGGTACTGGAGGTCAACTTTAGCAACATGCAGTTCATAAACAATGACAGGAAATGACTCAAGGTCAGTGGAGTGCCTGTTTCAATCACTGGCATGCCACTACTCCTGCACATTTGCAGGATTTCCCTTTTTCTTACCTCATTTGCACATTTTTGGCACTGACTTGCTCATTTGAACAATGTCACATCTCAACCCCTGCATCTACCTTTGCATGTGGCGGACATACATCCGCACATACCGGTATATACCTACATACATACATACAGACATACAGATGCCATCGACTCACCATATAAGCTCTTTTTGGTATTTATATACCGGTACATACCAAATATGAGCTAAAAATAACAACATTGCCCCGCCATGGTTTAAATTTTTTCTCTAGAGTAATAGAAAAACCACATAAATATGGTATATGGGGCTAAGCTACTGCCTGAAAAGACCTTGATGGGAAAATGATTAAGGTTTAACTTGTTACATTTTATCAGATGTTCAGGAATGTTCTGAATTTTCAAGAACCTCTAAAATTAATACTGGTACAATGTCTGCCTAGAAGACAGACGTGACACTGACCCTTTAAACCACTAAACATTGTGTTTTCTAAAGCGTGGTATTGATCTTATTATCCACAGAGGCACATGGAAAAGTTGTAGGGTACCACAGAAAGTTATTGCCACTATGGTACATGTTGTAACTCTTTACTTCTCATAAAACTAATAGAAACCCAGAAACCTATCATTATATTTCCCATTTAGACTTTGAGAGATTATAAATCACATATTGACCTACAGATTTGACAAATATTCAAATAAGGCTACATTGCATGACATCACCACTGAATTAATGTGACTACATGCTTATTGACTTCAATGACACGGCATTGTTATGACTGAACAATGCCGTAACTGTCATTGTATGTAAATAAGCCTTTGGTATTTAAGGAAGTTTCGAATCTTTATCTATTTCGTGTCCTTTGAACTTTCAGCATAACATAACCACTTTTATGGTCAATTTTCTTCACTTGTGCGGGGCAAGCAGAGTCTCTCTCTGCCTCTCTCTCTCTCACATAGTCACCAAATGCCTGAGTTATGTTTCCAATGTAATTATTCACATGGAAAATTTTTGTTGCAAGATTTCATTACATTTTTTTACAACATGAACAAGAATCAACCCTTAACCATATTTACAACTGTGACGAAAATCTCCAAGCCAGTCTATATTTGATTATAGTAATACACTGTCATATTGAAAATTAAGTTTACGAAGTACCTGTATTAAGTCATTGTACACACATAATGATACCATGGTACAAGGACATGGTCACCTAGCTTTATGGAATGACCAATGAGTCATAGAAACAGCATACAGGACTATGTTATAAGTATACAATTTAAGCAATAAAGCACACTCAGCGATGGTATATCACGAGATTTTGACCAGTTCAGGACATATATGCACTCGCTAGGTTTACCGCTCGTGTATATGAAGTGAACTGGTCAAAACCGAGTGGCATACCGTTGCTGGGTGTGATTTATTGCTATTATATCATAACAGTATATTGAAATTCTGGCATGAAACATCAAAAAAGGTTGCTTTTGCCTAGAGTTCGTGTGTATGCCAGCCGTGGTATATCGTGAATACACCACAGTTATTTTAGTGTCTCGACCAATCAGATCACTGTATTTGCACCATCAATATACTGATACAATATAATACAGTATATTGACATGCATGTAGAAATGTTAGAAAATGTCAATTATAATATTGTCATTTTTCTTGACGTAAAAGATTAAAATATGAAAAACCATTGTGAAAAAAATAATTTGATTAGTGGTGTCACTATGATGCTACATGTAGTTAAAGATAAAATTGCATTACCATTTCTTTTTGTCTTAAAGAATGATGGTTAAAATGCTGACGAAGAAGTTGTTCTCTGTGTTTCAGATTATGCGGATAGATATTCTGTTTTTGGTCACGTACCCACTTTTTTTCTAGATTACAATTTTACAGCCATTTGTAAAGAAATGTTTTTTGAAATTTATGCGAAAAGGAAATCACAACGCTTCGGTTAGTGATTCTTAAGTCATAACCAATTTTATCTAAGGTTAACATTTGTCATAATTTCAGCAATTTGAACTACACAAAATCAAATGATGTAGTGTATTTCTAAATGACATAATCCCCAAAATAGTAAGATCGGAACACAAGTCTAATCAAATTCTTGTCAACTCACTGCTGCTGTGTCACTCTTGTAACACATGCAGCCATACAGGTTTTGACAGTGATCGTGTGAAAAGAAAAGGTTGCAAAACATAAACGGAGTGTCCATTGACTTTTTTTTACATAGTTTACATCTATTGACACCCAGATGTCAATACAGCCAAGAGCTGCCCTATATGGCTATTGACACCCCCTCACCGACCCCGACTCGAATCCTTTCAGATTCGAGCAATTTAAGTTACGTCGTGCATTTCTTGTTTCTAACAAGTTGATCTGTCATTTGACCAAATCTATGTACATAAACTATATTTTGAAAGATGGGGATAGAGATGGTAGCTCCAGGGAAAATTGCTTTCGATCGGCAATCCTGCATAATAAATAAGGTAGCGAGGCCAAACGTCATTCAAGGTCACGTTTAGATAGTGTATTTACACAGTGCCATTGATTGACGAACGAGATGTTTGTGTTTACATTGAACTTCGTTAGTCTCGTTGGGTAACAAGGAAACTTGCTGTCACACAAATATGGCTTTGGGTGTCATACGATGAGTTCTGACATTTACCCAGACACGGAAGTGATTCATAAAAAATTCCGAGCACAAGTAATGTAATGACAGGACACAATATACACTGCACTCCACAGTATTACAATCGCGCTGCGCTGCACAGCGACAACGACATCGTGCGACGAGCTTGCGACAAACTGCATGAAAACGACATTTAGTCTTACCTTTCTGCTTGATCCTAGCTTAAGTTTCAAGGCGTTAGTCCAGTCGATATACGACTCCAACTTGCTTCGCTCGAAATAACTTCATTGGGACTGTTGGCCTTCTCCGAAATTCGACATCACCGGAAGTAAACAACCAGTTGATCGCGAGTGAACATGTTAATTTACTTCCGGTTGAAATAAGCAATTTCTCAAGGGCGATGTTTACGTATTATTAAAATTTACCAAAAATCAATATATTTTATAATCTTAAAGTATTTTCAATATTGATAATGTTTCTGAGAGCAAAAAATAAAGGAGTATTTTTGTGAGCGCATGCAGTGACCCATAATTGACCCGGAAGTACACATCGATATTAAAGGCAGTCTTTTTCAAAATGACAGCCGCAGCCTTCGCCTCCGTAATGTGTGTGTCTCGACACTTCTGTGGGACATGATATCAAACATTGCTACTCGAGACGTCTTTAAAACTGGTCGTTCATTATTGAATATTTGTGTTGTTTTAAGCAGCAAACCATGAAAGGACACGAATGGCTTCCAATAGTGACCACCCGGACGAGTACTACACGATTCTTGAATCAAACAGATCCGCTACCTACGCCGAGCTTAAACGACAATATCAAAAGTTGATTATGAAGGTGAGTGCGGCCATATGGAGGCACCTTCTGGTGATATACTAAAATTATGATGAAATCTGCAATTTTATATTTTAGGGGCAGTTTTTGCCATTTTTGGTCAAAAAATTTGTTTCTACTTCTAATAATATTCTTAGGATGTTCTTTGGTTTGGTCTTAAAACTTAATGTGATTTGCTCAAATTATGATGAAATTTTCAATTGTGTATCTTTGCAGCTATTTTTACCATTTTTGGTCAGGCCATCCTGAAATGAGCTATCAAAGATTTCCACCTTCTTCATCAACATCATTGTTACAAATTATTCTCTACATAACACAGCAGTTCAGTTCAGTTCAGTCTGGAAAGTTCAGTTCAGATCAGTCAGTTCATTTCAGTCAGAGCGAGCTCTATCGGCTGTTAGGTTGCTTGTTTCAAGGAACCCTTAAACCATTCTCTTTCAGAATTAAGGAGAAAAATGTATTCACAAAATGACAAACTAGGCCTGAAATTTGTTGACTGTACATTTTGGGGTTTTCTGATAATAGGCCATCCACATACAGGCCCATGGGCAATTATTTAGGGGTGGGCACTTATTTTGGAATTGAGTTTTGCTTGATCTTTACCAGTGACATCTCAATTTGCCTCACAGTAGGTACCGGTCCATGTGCCGGTAGGTAGGTACACAGAAAAACTATAATCATGTCAAGAAATATGCTCCATATTTGAGGGAAAAAGAATGATTGGATTTTAACAAATCAAGATCATTATTCTTTGCTTACTCTGTGGGCTTCAAAAACAAGTCAAGCAGCAGATTAGAAAAATAAAAAATTCCAACTTGATCTGATGGCAAAATATGAACTTGGCGGTACAACAGCCAATATTAATGAGATTGATATAACTTTTATCAAGACCAAAACAAACCCTTGTGCCGACTTTGATTAATATGCATCATTTGAAAGCAAAGAGGTGTTAACCAGGTAACAAGCCCTCAACTGTTATGGATTAAAACTCTTATACAGTGCAAGCCTATTCCTCCATATTGGGCCTGTATTGTAGGGAAACCCTATTTTGTGAGTGATGCATATCATAAGGAAGAAATTAGGGCAGCATTAATAGGTCAGTTATGCAATGCTTTCCTGATGACAACATTTAGTTAATGAAAAAGTGTTATGAAGAACTGGGTTAGTGATCTATTGTCAGATTGTTTCTGATACTTTACAGTACCGTTATAGTACAAATATAACCTTCCCAATTAGTGCTCTTACCCAAGTAGCAATTTGTGTATTATTTTAACTTAGCATTCAGTGGTATCTGTATATTACCAATATACTGATTTGTCACAATAGTGTACTGCTACTTCTACATTGATGTCACTTGACAAATTTGAATGTAGTCAGTGGGCTCAACATGCGGGCATTAGAAAATCCAGTGAATATGACTACATAATTTCACTTTAAAACTTCTTCCGTATATACAGTACACTTAGTGCCAAGTAAGTCTTTGATCTGCTCTCAGTAGGTACCAAAAAATCAAATTAGTATTACCCAAAATTTTTAATTTCTTGGAAAATTTCAGCTTTGTTACCAAATGCCAAAAATATAACCCAACTGAATTTATGTGTTTATTACGGAAGGGTTGTTGTAACATGTTTATTACAGAACGGTTGATGAGAGTGAGGCCAGAAATGGACAACATACCGGTACTTGTTATCACTAACACTATCTTGTCCATGTAAATTTCAGTATCATCCTGACAAGAATACATGCAAAGTGTCATCTGAAGAGCAGGAAAATTCAACTGAACACTTTGTGAAAATTGATAAAGCTTGGAAAGTTCTTGGTGATAGAGATGCAAGAAAAGAATATGATGCAAGACTCTTTGGTAAGGCTTAACACAGTTGCTACAAAATTTGAAAATTTCTAATAAATGTCAAAGATTAATTTGATTCAGACTCAGCCAAGCCAAGCTTTAATAATTGCTAATTTGGAATTGTAGGCCTCTGGAGTAATATTCAAATTTTATTCTGAATTTTATCTTCATAATGTTTTAAACCAATATATAGCTTTAAATTTAACTTTGGAATGCTACATGCATACTGGAATGTTTGTTCAGTGTAAATTATACAAAGGCAATTTAATGGTAAATATGTGTAGGAAACACTGTTTCTTCTATGTCCCAGCTGAACAACAATGTCTGCCTTAGAGATGGGTATGAAATCAAACTGAAAAGTTAAACTTCAATGTGCTTACATCCTTGGGCATGAAAAAAAAAGATTTTTTGTACTTCATATAGAAGAAAACTTGTATGAGTAGTTTCTGTCTCATTATGTTTGTCATTTATTTGAATTATTTTCATTCTAAGTGTTGCCTTGTGGTAGTGTCTGAATGCCCCTTGTGAAAATGTTATATGCAAGAAACATTTTTCAAATGAAAGATTTCTATTAATTTCTGCTGGTAAAATCAGCCACACCTTTTGGACAACTCTGCGTTCCCTGTACATAACAGTGGTGATGTTCTCAAGGTTTCTCTCACAAGGGGGGAATGTTGCCCCTTGCTTGAAAATTTAGGGGATTTAGTTCTGATTGAGGGGGGACTGTAATTAATTATTCAAATTATGCAAATTGAGATTTTCAAGGAATTAGCAAATTAAAGTTACAATAGTGATCAATAATTAAATACAAGACACTCCTTTTTCTCTTTTTTTTCAACCAGCAAATGTTGAATAAATAAATGCCCACACAAATCGCCCACACTTCATTTCAATTGAAACACAGTTTTGTAATCTGGAGGCAGTCTTAAGCTTGTTGATAATCTTTCAGCTGTATCACATCCTGCAGATAGCAAGCCTGTATCACTTTACTGTGGCTACAGATAGTGGATTACATCAACTGTATGATGGTACATCATAGACAGTAATCATGAACTGGAATACTACTATAAATACTCTGTGTAAATCATAATCTCATTGTCACTGAGGAGGGGCGACATGTTGCCCATTGATTGATAAAATAAGGATTTGGGCAATCGTGCATCCCGGAGGAAACTTTTTTTTCTTTTCACATTTATGCATTTAAGTGAGATACAAGATGCAGTTCAATAATGAGGGGACAAATCTGCAAACAATTTCAGTAACCAGTTTTCGCTCACATTTGGTATATGTACCGGGGGTATATATATCAAACAATATACCAAACAGAGCTTATATGGAAAGTTGGTGGCATTGTATGTTTGTACTGGTATGTGCAGATGTACACGTCCACATAAAAAAACTACTAAACCACAGCACCTACCATTGTAGTATTTGTAGTACAGGTGCACCCAGGGGTGGAGATGTGAATTTGTTCAAATGAACATGTCAGTGTTAAAAATATGCAAATGAGGAAAAAAAAGGGAAAGTCCCGCAAATTGCTAAAACTGTGTAAACACAGGCCAGATTTACTTGAAACTTAGTAAACAGCTGCAGGTTTTTTAAGATGACTTCAGTTAAATTTCTTCAAATTGTTGTAAGAGTTTTATAGTTGTAATTTTTGGGCAATTTTTCGTATTTTTGATCAAAAACATCTTCTTTAATGCTTTGAAACTTGGTACATGCATGATCCTAAGGTGGTTGGCATCTGCCAAATTTGTTCAAATTGTGGCAAAATTTTCATATTGTATTTTGGGGACAATTTTTCCCATTTTTGTCAAAAAATCATTGTCTCCCAAAGTTCTTGTTGGATTGCTTTAAAACTTCATATACTTGATCTTAGGGTTGACCTCTGTCAGATTTTGTAAAATTGTGGAGAAATTTTGATATTTGTATTTTTTAGGGAAAGTTTTCACACTTTAGGTCAAACATCATTTTCTGTATTGACCATTCTAATTACTCTGAAACTTGGTATGCATGTGTCTAGGAGCACCTTAGTTGAGTGTATTCAAATTTTGGTGAATTTTAATGTTTTGTATTTTTTTGGACTATTTTTCCAATTTTTGGTCAAAAAATCATTTTCTCCCAAACTTCTTGATGGATTACTATAAAACTTCATATGCTTGCTCTTAGGGTTGACCTCTGTCAGATTATGTAAAATTGTGGAGGAATGTTGATATTTGTCTTTTTTAGAAAAATTTTTGACATTTTAGGTCAGAAATATTTCTCTGTATTGACTATTCTGATTGCCTTGAAACTTGGTATGCATGTATCTAGAGGCAACCTTAGTTGAGTGTATTCAAATTTTGACGAAATTTTCATATTTTGTATTTTTTGAACAATTTTTTCCCATTTTTGGTCAAAAAGTTATTTTCTCTGAAAATTTGCTGGTCCGATTGCTTGGAAAGTTGGTTTTGATGTTCCAAGGTGTAAATTTTGTTGAGTATGTTCATTTTGTTACAAAACATGCAATACTGGTTTTGTATATTTGTGACAATTTTTGCTGTACCAGGTATTTGGTCAAAAATATGCCAAATATCTCACTCATTCTTGAATTCTGGTTGAATTGCAAAAACTTGAGAACAGCAGCACACTACATCTTTGTATTTGGTGTATAGGTGCATGCTAAACTGTAAATGGGAATTAGTTAGAATAAAGTTATTAAATATTACTGGCAAAAAGTATTCTAAATATACCGGTAATTGATCTGCAAAAGTGTCAACTCTTTACAATGTCAGTAATGTTGAGTCAGAATTTTTCATGTTTGTGTTTCACACAAACATAACCAAAGACATCCAAACAAATAATAAGTTGTGTTTTCTTAAATATTTCTGCTTGATGAATCACTAAATGTTGTTTACATTAATTGATGTACCGGGTAGTTAATATATCGTACACATATAGTTATTTATCATAAGAGGACATCTTTACCTTGGTATGGTAGCTTGTATCACAAATTTTGATGTACCAGGCTGCATGGTGTTGTACCATGTGTGTCCATTGCAACAGTTGAGCCTTGGCATTTGATGAACTGGGCATCAAAATTTGTTCAAATGCACTTGACATTTTGATTATTACAAGCTAAGACCCATAGAAGCTATAATATGTTGGATGTACACTCACTCTGGCATGCCACATCAAACCAAATGTGAGCCAAGTTACATTGATGCTTTTTTATTTTCCTTTTACTGGTATACTTTTCAGAAATGGAGATGAGCCAAAAGTTGCCTGTCAATTCAGAAGTTGATCTAGATGATATGGAGCATGATGAAGGTAATGAACGGTGACTCTGAATTCAATATTCCTTCCCTGTTACTAATCCCTGTTGTATACAGATTTACATACGGTATACAAGATGCGTGAATACAGGAAATATACAAATATTTCAATACTATTTTG
This sequence comes from Ptychodera flava, assembly GCF_041260155.1. NCBI lineage: Eukaryota > Metazoa > Hemichordata > Enteropneusta > Ptychoderidae > Ptychodera > Ptychodera flava. Next base: position 55,381,200 of record NC_091928.1, on the reverse strand, counting down.
ACTTCACAAGACTTCAAGAGAGTGATATTATCTAGTAGAAAGGTTCTTTTGTAAATATTTATACTATAATCATGTACAGGCTCAGTTGTCAAGCTCAACATGCTTTGCTGAGTGGAACAACAAACAGTAGTAAGCCTTTAAAACAAAAACAGGGAAATATCATCAAAAGTTACTGCAATTATGGCCCTCTAGGGAAATTTGATCACCTGTGATCACTGTATTCCTGTAGTAGACAGTCACTGATTTTCACACGGGTGGCCATGCAAAACAAAACTGAGTGGGTCGTCAGTACTGATACTAACATTCTTTGAGTAAACATGGCAGATAAGTCTTTATTATCATGAATACATGCACACTTTCAATAACTTAGTAACTTTAATCATTTCTCTTCCTAGTTACTGGTTGCTATAGTTACCAATGTCGTTGCGGTGGAGAATTTGTAATCGGGGATGAAGATATGACAGAGGGTGTGGAAGTGGTCAGCTGTAATGTATGCACACTCTGCATAAGTGTGTTGTATCAACTAGAAGATGAAAGTTAACATATTGAAAAGAAAATGGAACCAACAGACAAAAAAAAAATAGGATGATGTGTCTATCAGCGTTGTCATAACTTACAGAGACACGGACAGGCTCTTACTTTCCAGTGAACTGTGAAGGTATCATTGAATGAATCATAGCATTTCATCTTTGAGCCTACTTGACTCTTTGAGGAAGTCTCATCACCCTCATCAAATGAAGAAAGTGTAGCTACAGGAAATGTGTTCGTCAAATATTGCTACTTCTCCAGGAAAAATACATATCAGCCATTTTTTGTCTTGTTCTTAGCAGGGACAAGTACAAATAATAGTAAGACTGTTGGTGTTCTGAAAAGAGGCTTCAATTTCCTATCTTCAAAAAACACTTCTTGCGTCAAAGACATTAGGCAAATTGAAAACTCAATCACAGGTTTCCCATTGATACCAGTCTTAAAATTAGGAGTAATCAATTCCACTTTGTACCCCGAAGGCTTTAATTTTGAGATCTGCAAAAATACATGTCATCTGCTTTTTCATTTTCTGTTTGCTTCGTATCCAGTTAATACATACAGATGTACGGTACTATGCAGACGTTTAAAACTTGTTGCAATTCCCTTCATGCATTATGATTATTTGCCTGTAGGTGCTTTATCTACAGGTCGATTTCATTGAAAGCATATTTCTTAGTATGTCTTGCCTTATTTCTTCAAAACATACAAACTGGAGCCCAATAGTAGTATATGTTGAACCAACAGGTTGTTGATAATCAAGCCAATAAAACTGAATGGCTGCAAACCCTATTTTTCGTAAAGTGAGATTTGCTGATGAACTCAGCTTTCTCAATCTCACAACCTATAATAAATTATGTGGTATTACTGGCAAGATGCTTGATAGTAGGCAATATGCAAAAAGAACATGACATTGATACATAGCTGTTTGATGTCATTTATGGGACTGAGAAAACTGCAATATTGCATTTTATCAATTTCAGGTCAATCCTTGCGTTTTTTTCTTTTCTTTGATGGTTTCAACAGAAGGTAAACATTCTTGCAATTGTTGTGACACTTTAATATCTATCCAGCCATAGATATGCAAAAGACCTCTGATGAGTAATTAATTAAAACCCTCCAGTCTATTTCTGGTAACGAAGGTTACACAAATACAATTTCCTTAGTGCACAGTCAGAGATCAGCTAATTAATAACGTTTGCTAGTTCAGAAATTGGTTTTGATGTGTAGGGAGAAAGAATCATTAGAATGATTAGACTTATCTCACTCTCAGGCTCAAAGTGCTGACATATAAGAGTTTATGACTTGAATTTTGACAACTGCAAAGACTTGTGCTGCCCAGAGGGTAGGGGTAATTTTGAAGGATTTTCAATGGAAGAGACATTATTCAGCTCCCATTTGCTACATGGGCATGGCAAATTATGTATATGCTATTAAAAGAATGTTTACGTTTATTTTATGCATGTAAGTGTATTTGTTTGCCCAAGCAATGTACAAAATAATGACCAATACTTTTACCATGTTTTTCAGTGTGTACCGGTAGATACATCAAAGGTTTAAGTGAGGATTTTTGTTGAAATGAATCTGTGACTTCCGATTTGTGTCTGGCTTTTAATTTAAACTTGTCACAAATCGAAATCTTTAAAGGTTACTTGATAGTCAGCTTTGTAAATTGACTTTTAGATTCCTGAAGATGACCACATTCAAGTGTCTTCAAATAATGCATCTATAAATATGGTTAGTTTTCAATCGGATTCGAACCCACAACATATATTTTTGGTCAATTTTCCCATCACGTTTGGTGAAAGATATTGCCTCAGAAAGTGCTGCACACTTTAAAAATTATGATGTAGATGACCAGTGATTGATGACATTGATGTGTCAAAGTATTTATGAAATTTTAATTCTACGTATTTTTGGCCAGTTACCCTACTTTTTTTGAAGACATCCTGTTCTCTGTAAAAGGTAGACTTTTTGCTTTCAAATGTCGTGTTTAAGTTCCTAGAGGTGACCTGCATGTTTATTCAATATAACTTGTATCTGCAAATGCTTTCAGTGACTTTTCACAGTTTTGTGAAAAGACAAATTCTCAGAGATATATGACAACTAACAACCTTAAGAGTACATGCTTGATTAATGGTAGTGGTGTATAAATGTATTGTTTGCTAGTAGAGCTGGACAAGCCAATTCTAATAGCCTTCAAATGTCTTATGTAAAACCTATATCAATTCTGATCAAAGGGAGCACAGTGTCATTTATTCGATTTTCAGAGGATCAGGAAATTTGATTTCTCAGATAAAATATCATTAACAAAGTGAGGAAACAAAAACACCTTTCAACTAATGAGAAACCACACCCAGGTTTCGAATCATAACTTTTGACGCACTATATATCCGCTACGTTTCACCGTATGTCTTTCCCACACAAGCAAACCACAATAATACACATTAAATTTTCTCTACACATATCCAAAATGAAACACACACTTTTGCGGCTCAAACGTTAGGATACCGAGGAGGGAGCCCGTATCTCATTTTGACAATGGAGTGATATTACCCAAGTGAAGAGTTTCATTGCAGATATGCATGCCATAATCTTATGGCAAATATCTTGGCATTTTGTTTCGTAGGTAGAACGCAATCTTATTAAAGCTTTAAAATACTTTATGGAAAGTAAAGCTGTTTCCCCTGTTTCTCAATCGTGAATTAAATAATGTTCTGTCTTGATTCCATCTCCACATCAAGGGGCAAGTACAAGTAGCTGCAACTTTTGATTATTGCTTCACCACTTTTGTTTTGTATGCTAATAGCTAGTTCTTGTTGTACTCGCTGCTTGTATGCACACTTTGCATCAATGACTTTTATCAACTAGAAAATGAAAGCTGACTTGTTAGAAAGAAAATGGAACCCTCTGACAAGAAAAAAGGGACATGATGTGTCTATCAGCGTTGTCATAACTTACAGAGTCACTGGCAGACTAACTTGGCAACAAACTGTGAAGGTGTCAGTTTAAGGATCCCTTTTCTCTGTAAAATATGAATAATGACAATAAAATGAGAAAATAAGGTGTCATTAAATGTATTGTAGCATTACACTTTCCAACTTATTGGTACTGTGCACTATAACGTTATTTCATCACCTTCATAAAAACAAAAACATGAGAAAAAAGGTGGCAAATAAAGAAAGTCTTGTAGCTACAGCCATTTTAGCTCACATTTGGTATAGTATATATACCAAAGAGAGCTTATATGGTAGGTCGGCGCCATCTGTATGTATGTATGTACCGGTCCAAATCAAAAACTCCTAAACCACAGCACCTACAGTCTTAGTGTACAGGTGCAACCGGTGGTGCAGATGTGAATTTGTTCAAATGAACATGTCAGTGTCAAAAATATGCAAATGAGATTAAAAAAAAGGAAAAATCCTGCAAATTGCTAAAACTCTGTAACCACAGGTCAGTTTTAGTTGAAACTTGGTACACATATTCTTTGTGGTGACTTTTGTTACATTTGTTCAAATTGTGGTGAAACTTTGATAACTGTATTTTTGGGGCAATTTTTCCTGCTTTTGGTCAAAATATCTTCTCTGAAAGCACTTATTCAAATGCCTTGGAACTTGGTATACATGATCCTAGAGAGTTGGCCACTGTCAGTTTTGAACAAATTGTGGTGAAATTTTCATATTTGTATTTTTGTGGCAATTTTTCCAATTTTTGGTCAAAAAATCATTTTCTCCCGAAGTATTTGTTGGAGTGCTTTGAAAATTCATACTCTTGATCCTAGGGTTGTCTTCTGTCAGATGTGTGAAAATTGTGGTTAAAAAATATTTTATTTGTGTTTTTTTTTTGCATTTTTTGGTCAAAACATTTTCTCTCAATTAACTATTCAGATTGCATTGAAACTTGGCATGCATGTACCTTGAGGCATACTTAGTTGATTGTCGTCGAATTGTGGTGAAATTTTTGTATTTGCATTTTGAGGCAATTTTCTCCCTTTTTGGTCAAAAAAGCATTTTCTTTGAAATCGCTTGTCTGATTGCTTTGAAAATTGCTATGCATGTTCCCAGGGGTAAACTTAGTTAAGTATAATCACTCTGGCTGCCAAATCGAAATAAATGTGGGCCCACTGTCCATGATGGTATTTTTCCTCTTGTGCTCAGAAGGGATAAAGTACAATAAATCGTAAAACACGTGGTGCCATGTTGGTGTTGTGGAAAGGGGCCTCAATTCTCTTTCTTCATAAAATCAATTCCTGCATTAAAGAAAGTTGTTAGGTAAATTGAAAACCCTATCACAGGTTTCCTATTGAAAACATAAAGTAAGGAGCAGTCAATTCTGCAATGTGCTCCTGAGACTTTTGTTTTATATCTAAAAAAAATATTTCTGCTCTCCTTTGACATTTTCTGTGTGCTATTTGTCTGGATTGCACATGCTCATGTTGATTCAGCCGTTTTTAAAATTGTTGCCGTTCCCTGCATGCAGTAGGAGTATTTGCCATTAGATGCTTTTTCTACATGTGAATTTCATTGATTTCTGTTTGTTATATATCCATTGCCTGTTATTCCTCGAAACATGAACAATAGATGAATTAGTTGAACGGCCAGGCTGTTGATAGTTGAATCTATAAATTTGGATGGCAGACAAGCCCACGTTTTTGTTAAGGTAGAATTGCTGATGAAATGACCTTTCTCAGTCTCACAACCTACAAGGAATTATAAGGTGTTATTGGCAAGACACTTGATAGTACATGACACTGATACATAGCTGTTCGATGGCAGAAAACTGCAATATTGCATTTTATCAAAAGCAAAGGTAAATACTTGCGTGTATCTTTTCTTTCATGGTTTCAACAGAAGCAAAAAATTCTTGCAACTGTATTGACACTTTGAAATCCATCCAGCTCTAGATATGCAAAAGACCTCTAATGAGTCATTCATTAAAATCCTACAGGCTATTTCCGGTAAGAAAAGTTGTACAAATACAATTTCCTTAATACACAGTAGGAAATCCGTCGATAAAGAACATTTGCTCGTACAGAAATTGCTTTGGTGTGTAGTGTAGGTGAGAAAGACTCATTAAAGGACTGATCTCGTATAAGCTCAAAGTGCTGACATTCATATACGATTTTTTTTTACTTCCATTTTTCAGCTTCTGTTGCTATATGGGTATGGCACTTAGAGCATAACACATGTGCTGTTAAAATGTATTTGCTTGTACTTTATGTATGGAAGTTTTTCTGTTATTTCAGCAGCTATACATTCGACTTGTTAGCTACTATAGACTACAGTCTAGAGAAGCTATTGGGATGGGTATCTGTCCGGCGTCCGGCCGTCAACACAAACGTAAATACAATCTAATTTTATGCCAGCATTCGATCTTGAAAGGGTTCATAGCCGTGGAAGGTTCTGATAAAGGCATCCTGGTAATTAGTGACATAGCGAATAGAACCTTGGTTGACAACACCCAAAAATACCAGCTTTTGTATGTAGATGTAGATTGGCAGCGTCTGTGATCACCGAGGTTAAAAAGGACCTCCATGCTGTGTTTCAGTGAGCTGCCAGCTTTTAGCTCCGCTGTCAGCGACGCGGAGCTTATCAAATAGGTTGATTTTCCGTCGTCGTCGTCGTCCGTCGTCGTCCGTCAACAATTGCCTTCTCCTCTGAAACCGCAAGTCCAATTGCTTTGAAATTTTATATGCAGTTCACTTAAGGTGACCTCACTTCAGTTTGTTCAAATCGTGGTGAAATTTGCATATTTGTATTTTTGGGGCATTTTTTGGTGTTTTTGGTAAAAAAATCTTCTACTCTGAAACCGCTTGTCCGATTGCTTTGAAATTTGATATGCAGTTTGCTTAGGGTGACTTCAGTCAGATTTGTTCAAATCGTGGCGAAATTTGCATATTTGTATTTTTAAGGCAATTTTTGTCATTTCTGGTAAAAAAATCTTTAAAAATCTTCTTCTTCAAAACTGCCAGTCAGATAGCTTTGATATTTGGTACATAGGTCCCTAGGGATGATCTATTTCAGATTTGTTCAAATTGTGCAGAAATATGCAAATTTGCTTTTTTAAGGCAATTTTTGCCATTTTTGCTCAAAAAATTTATTTCTCAAAAAGTACTGGTCTGATAGTTTTGAAATTTGGTATACAGGTTTCTATCGATGAACTAAGTAATATGTATTGAATTTCTGATGAAATCTGTAATTTTGTATTTTGGGGCAATTTTTGCCATTTTTGGTCAAAAAATGTGTATTTCCATAACTACTCATCCGATAGCTTTGAAATTTGGTATACAGGTTCCTACAGATTAACTAAATGATAGTTATTGAAATTATGATGAAATCTACAATTTTGTAATTTTGGGGCAATTTTTACCATTTTTGGTCAAAAATGTGTATTTCCAAAACTACTCATCCGATAGCTTTGAAATTTGGTGTACAGGTTCCTACAGATGAACTTAATGATAATTATTGAAATTATGATGAAATCTGCAATTTTGTAATTTTGGGGCAATTTTTGCCATTTTTGGTCAAAACATGTGTTTCTCAAAAAGTACTGGTCTGATAGCTTTGAAATTTGGTATACAGGTTTCTACAGATGAGCTAAGTAATATATATTGAATTTCTGATGAAATCTGTAATTTTGTATTTTTGGGGCAATTTTTGCCATTTTTGGTCAAAAAATGTGTATATTCAAAACTACTCATCTGATAGCTTTGAAATTTGGTATACAGGTTTCCATAGATGAACTAAATGATATTTATTGAAATAATGATGAAATCTGCAATTTTGAATTTTTGGGGCAATTTTTCCTATTTTTGGTCAAAAAATGCGTTTCTCAAAAGTACTTGTCTAACAAGCTTTGAAATTTGGTATACAGGTTTCTATAGATGAACTAATTTGATCTTTCGAAATTATGATAAAATCTGAAATTTTTACTTTTGGGGGCAATTGTTGCCATTTTTGGTCAAAAAATTTATTCTCAAAAACTACTCATCAGATAGCTTTGGTTGACTTGTTCTTAGGGATGATCCTATGTGATACATTCAAAGTATGATGAAATCTTCAATTGCGTATTTTTACAGCTTATTTTAGCCACTTTTTTCTGGCCACTGCATCGAGCTATCAAAGATTTCCACCCTTCTTCATCAACATGTGTAAAAAATAGTTATTCTCTACATAAACACAGCGGAGCTATATCAGCCGCTAGGTCGCTTGTTTGAACTTCACGCACCTTGAAAACCGATTAACACCACTTAACTACGAGCGTCTCTTTGACAGAAGTTTGCCTTCGCAACATTTCTACAACATTTCCATTTGACCGTTTGTTAATGTTGAGTCATTTGGCAGAAATCAACCAATCGACAGTCAGTGGCAAAAAAGTCAAAGGAGAGACTTTGAGAAAAATTGAAGATTAAGACAGTCATCTGAGCCTCTGTTCTCGTCGAAGGGTGTCCAAAAGGATTACGTGTCATGGGTATCATTAAAATACAAGTGCACATCGGGCAACATATCTTCGAGCATCTTTTTAGCTCCGCTGTCAGCGACGCGGAGCTTATCAAATAGGTTGATTATCCGGCGGCGGCGTCCGTCGTCGTCCGTCAACAATTGCCTTCTCCTCTGAAACCACAAGTCCAATTGCTTTGAAATTTTATATGCAGTTCACTTGGGGTGACCTCACTTCAGTTTGTTCAAATCATGGTGAAATTTGCATATTTGTATTTTTGGGGCATTTTTTGGTGTTTTTGGTAAAAAAATCTTCTTCTCTGAAACCGCTCGTCCGATTGCTTTGAAATTTGATATGCAGTTTGCTTAGGGTGACTTCAGTCAGATTTGTTAAAATGGTTGTGAAATTTGCATATTTGTATTTTTAAGGCAATTTTTGTCATTTTTGGTAAAAAAATCTTTAAAAATCTTCTTCTTCAAAACTACTGGTCAGATAGCTTTTATATTTAATACATATGTCCCTAGGGATGATCTATTTCAGATTTTTTCAAATTGTGCATAAATATGCAAATTTGCATTTTTAAGGCAATTTTTGCCATTTTTGGTCAAAAAATGTATTTCTCAAAAAGTACTGGTCTGATAGTTTTGAAATTTGGTATACAGGTTTCTATAGATGAACTAAGTAATATATATTGAATTTCTGATGAAATCTATAATTTTGTATTTTTGGGGCAATTTTTGCCATTTTTGGTAAAAAATGTGTATTTCCAAAACTACTCATCTGATAGCTTTGAAATTTGGTATAAAGGTTCCTACAGATGAACTAAATGATATTTATTGAAATAATGATGAAATCTGCAATTTTATAATTTTGGGGCAATTTTTGCCATTTTTGGTCAAAAAATGTGTATTTCCAAAACTACTTATCTGATAGCTTTGAAATTTGGTATACAGGTTTCCACAGATGAACTAAATGATATTTATTGAAATAATGATGACATCTGCAATTTTGAATTTTAGGGCAATTTTTCTCATTTTTGGTCTAAAAATGCGTTTCTCAAAAAGTACTGGTCTAACAGCTTTGAAATTTGGTATACAGGTTACTATATATGAACTAAGTGTGATATTTTGAAATTATGATGAAATCTGCAATTTTTATTTTTGGGGGCAATTGTTGCCATTTTTGGTCAGAATATTTTATTCTCAAAAAACTACTCATCAGATAGCTTTGGTTGACATGTTCTTAGGGATGATCGGATGTGATATATTCAAAATCTTCAATTTTGTATTTTTGCAGCTTATTTTAGCCACTTTTTCTGGCCATGCATTGAGTTATCAAAGATTTCCACCTTCTTCATCAACATGTGTCAAAAAAGTTATTCTGTACATAAACACAGCGGAGCTATATCGGCCACTAGATCGAGCATCTTTTTTAAACATTTTAGTGTGTCATATGAGCTAGTTCTCGAAATAAATTATTATTAGTTTTATTTATGGTGTAGTTTGTAACACTCGATATATGCTGCTCCTTGTGTTCCGTACGAACCTGAAATTGGATCATCAAAAATTTCACAAGTCTTGCATCGTAGTGCCGCTAATACTTATAGGTTGCCATCTTTTGGAAGCAGCCACCCCTATGAGATAAACGGTACGATCGACCTTTCTATGCCTGATCGCTACGCACACACGATGATCTTGACGTACGCAGTGATATCGGTAGGAATGGGGTTTTCACAGCGGATGTTGTCAAAGTGCATGCGACAATACTGTAGTCTTGTTCTCACTGTGAGTTCTTTGGCGTTGTCTGCGTTGACGCTTTGCAAATACAGGGGATTAGCCCGAGGAAAATGTGTGCGTCCACACGCTGAAGTTCAGGTCTTTGTTTTGAATGTGATGCTGCGGCTCAGCTTAATCGCATGTCAATCAAGACTTAACTGTTGTATAAATAAAAACGCAAAATCGTGCATCTGTTTTCTTGTAAATTGTTATCGCAAAATTTCAGTCAGAAACAGAAAATTCAAGACTAAGATATTCTTCACACTTGGAGATCAATATTACAGGAATACTTTTCAGGGAAAAACGAATTAACGTGTTTTCGACACAAAATACAGCTATAAAGGTGGAAAGCTACCTTAATGATAGTAGCGTGTTAATGTATTGTTTGCCAGTAGAGCAGCAGCAACCACTTGTCAGGTAGCCTCCATATATCTTCTGACAAACCTACATCAATTCTGATCAAATGGAGCCTAGTGCCATTTATTTGATTTTGTAGAAGATCAGGAAGACTGAGAAACCACACTTGGATTTCGAAACACAAGCAAGAGAGGACCGTGGTATTAACTTTTGCCCCACTATATGTCCAGCTACATCTGTCCATCCAGCTTTCCAACACAAACAAAGCACCAATATTACACTAAACATTCTCTTCACATATCTCTGATATCTGAAATGAAACAAACACTATTACATCACAAACTTTTTTCATAGTGAGGTGGGCAGGCTATTTTACATTTTTTACATTCACATGATTTCAAGTGAGTGATAATATCATAGTAGAGAGGTTCTTTTGAAAATATGTATACCATAATCGCATACTCATTTCGTTACAAAAGCGTAAATTTACCTACTTCAAATTTAATTAAAGTGCAGCTATTTTTTCTGTTTCCAAGCATCTAGTAAATAATGTGCTGTCTTGATTCCATCCCAACATTAAAGGACATTAAAGGACGAATAGCAGCGACTTTTGATGATTGCTTCACCATTTTTATTTTGTATGTCAAATTAAAGTTCTTGCTGTACTCACTGTTTGTCAATGCACTGTCGACATGTTAGTGTGTAAATTTGAATTCTCGTCCAGACCAGAATTCAATTGTCAACCATAACCATGCATTCTCACATGTAACAGCTGAGTTGGCAAGCTCAACACTGTATCTCAGCATGTGGTGTGGAAGGGAACAAGAAACTGCAGTTAGTACGAAAAACAAAATGTGAAAACATCGTCAAAGTCACTGTTAGGAATTCGTCATTATTTACGGCCTTAGGGGTCGGAGGAATATGAGGGGGTCACTCAAAAATTGAAAAACTTCGAGAGGGGTTGCTCAAAATATGGAGAGGAAGAAGAGGGGTAACTCAAGTTTTGGTGCGAAATAAATTGAAATCCCTCTCAGATTGCACCATTGCACACATCCATTTCTCAAAATTTCCCATGCAAAACAAGGGGACACCTCCTTCGACACTTCCCCCTCAGCCTTTTGCGTGTTCTCCAAATTCTGCCCAGACAGATATCCTAAACTAGTGAAAACCCTGTCATGATACCCATCTAAATTAAACAATACTACATTGTTGGATACTGGTTATAGCGTGAGCTTTTATATCTGTATTTCATTGTCACTTTGAACGTGTTGAATTTCATTTTGTTGGTTTCACCTTTTTTAATCGGCATGAGATAACCGATGATAATCTAGCAGGGTGCATCAGGATTTGAAAGGTCTTTACCACTGCTGTATGTTTGTAATTTTACAAATCCACATATTGGTATTTAACTTTGTTAAGTGGAGGGGGTCAGTCAAAATTTCTGAGTTAGAGAGAAGGTTACTCAAATTTATCATGGTTGGCAGGGAGGTTACTCGAAATTTCGGAGTTTCCGATGAAATTCTTCCGACCCCCTCCAGGCCGTAAATAATGAAGGCGCCCTTATTACGGCCGTTTTAAGAAGTAACAATTGGAGAAATTTGATCATCTGTGTCCAAAGTATACCCGTAAAAGATAGTCACTGATTTTCACATTTGTAGCCATGCAAAAACAAAAAACAAACTGAGTTGGCCACCAATACTGAATAGTGTTACTGATAAACATAACAGACATGTATGTATTATTATGGACATATAAATACTTTCAACAACCCATTAACTTTTATCATCTCTCTTCCCAGTAACTTGTCGCTATAGTTACCAATGTCGTTGCGGTGGAGAATTTGTAATCAGTGAGGAAGATATGACAGAGGGCGTGGAAGTGGTCAGCTGTAATGTATGCACACTTTGCATCAGTGTGTTGTATCAACTAGAAGATGAAAGTTGACATATTGAAAAGAAAATGGAACCAACAGACAAAATAAAGTAGCATGATGTGTCTATCAGCATTGTCATATCTTACAGATACACCGACAGTCTTTTACTTTCCAGTGAACTGTGAAGATACCATTGAATGAATCATATAGCATTTCATCTTCGAACCTACTTGACACTTTGAGGTAGTTTCATCACCCTCATCAAGCAGAAACATGAGACAAAAAGGTGGCAAATGAAGAAAGTAATATAGCTACTAGAAATGAAATAGTCAAGTATAGTTATCTCTCAAAGCATGGCAACAATTTTTCCTCTTGTACTCCAAGGGGAACAAGTAGAATTAATAGAAAAGCAGGCGGTGCCCTGTTGGTGTTTTGTAAAGTGGCCTCGATGCAGGCTCTTTCTTCAAGAAATCTCTTCTTGAACTAAAGGAATTGGGCAAAATTGAAAACCCCATCACAGATTTTTTCCATCGATACCAGTCTTACAATTAAAAGCAGTCAATTCTGCGATGTACACCTAAGGCTTTTATTTGTTATCTCCAAAAATTATGATTGCTCTCCGTTGAAATTTTCTGCCTGCTGTTTGTCCGTAGTGTACATGCATTTACATGAACATTTTTGTATTTGGTGTATAGCTGCATGCTAAACTTAAATGTGAACTTTTTTGAATGAAATTATCAAAAAATTGACAAAAAGTATGCTTATTAAAAAAATGAGTAAGAAAAGTGTAGGCATTGAGAAAATGTCAGTAACTTTGAGTCCGAATTTTACATATCGGTGATATTTTTTACAGAAACACGACCAAAGACATCAAAGCCAATACTAAGTGGTTTTCTTAAATATTACTGCTTGATGAAGTACCTAATAGTATTTTCATTAATCCCACGTAATACTATCTTAAGAGGACATCTTTACCTTGGTACGGTTAGATTGTATCACTTATTTTGATGTACCAGGCTGCATGCATGGTGTTGTATGTGTGTGTTTGTCCATTGCAACAGTTGTCAACTATTATATACTTGCCTTGGTATTTGATGTATTATGCATCAAAATGTGTTCAAATGTACTTGACATTATGATTATAACAAGCTAAGGCCCATAGAAGCAATTAAATGTCGTATGTACATTCAATCTGGCCTGCTACATGGAACTAAATGTGAGTCAAGTGTCATTGACGCTATGTTTATATTTGTGTTACTAAATAAAAGTGAGCTACCGTTATAGGAATGTCAGCTGCCTTTCATGTAGGGAAATTTCTTGTTTTACAACCATAAAATTTGCTGAATCCTAGTACGAATCTGAATCCATTTTTGTTAGAGCCGTTACACTTACAGATATTAACAGCTCTGTATGTCCCTTTGTGTCCAGTACTTTCAAATCTAGTCATGTTTTACTTTTATGCTTGTAAAGCTGAGCTTCATACATCGTCAGGGTCAACAATATGGAAAATTTCCAATACCTTAAGACATATGTGTTCAATGTGAGGGACTTCTACATCTGTCCACTAATATCCATCTTTATTACAAACCAACAGTCAAACTTCTTATAACCACATTGAAACCATTGATCACATACCAAACTATATGTCAGACATCAACTATTTCTTCACATACATATCCATACAACATTTTCTCCACCATTTTCCGGTTATCTGTTGACCAAGATCACTTCAGTGTCATCGGTTTCAAAATCGATTAGCAAAGTGGGGACTATCTCATTTACAATGACTTGTTATACATGTGGGCTTCATTGCAAGCATTTCAACTGACGCTAAATAGTTGTACCAGTTGCAACAACAGGCTGTTGATCGTTGAATCAGTGAATTGAATGGCAGACAACGTCACTTTTTTGTATAGTGAGCATTGCTGATAAACTCGACGTTCTCCATCTCACAATCTGTAACATATGTGTTGCTACTGGCAAAAAGCTTCATAGAAGGCCATGTGCAAAACAGCATAACATTGATAACTACAGTCACTGTGCCTCTTCGATATCATTGATAGGACTGAGAAAACCGAAATATTGCATGCATTTAAACAAAAGAAAATGTATGATGATGAAGAAATGATAAAATGATGAAAGTTAATTGGTATACATACATGTATTTGCAAAAGAACTACTCTGCTAGGATAATATAACTCTCTTGAAGTCATGTGAAAGTATAAAAATAGTGAAATCTATCAGGTCATTACTTACATAAAAAATCCTTTGATTAGTAATGACGTCCTTCATTCTATTTCCGCTAAGAAAGGTTGCACAAATACAATTTCCTTACTGCAAAATAAGAGATCAGTTGATAAAGAAGGTTTACTGGTTCAGACATTGGATTTGATGTGCAGAAGGTGAGAAAAAATCATTGAAAGACTAATTATACTTTTGCTCAGAGTGCTGACATCGTCATAGCAGAGTTTATGACCTAGATTTTGATCATTGCAAGTAATTTGTGCTGCCCTGAGGGAAGGTCTTTGAAGGATTTTCTCTTGAAAGAGATAGTTTCAGCTCAAATTTGCTATATGGGTATGGCAACAGCATAATGCAAAGGCTATTATAACATAGAATTTTTACCTGTATTTTAATTTTTATGCCTATAAATATATTTCTGTTTGTCCAGCCAATGTAAAACAATTCAGTCGCTGTACATGCACATTGCTTTTAGTGTGCAGATACACAAAGGATTTAAGTGAACTTTCTTGTTGAAATGAATCAGTGACTTTCAATTTCTTTCTTTGTTCTCATTACAACTGGTTACAAATCTTTAAAGGCAACTGGAAAGGCAGCTCTGTTAATTGACTACATTCCACGTGTCTTCAAATAACGCTTAATTTTGCATACATAATTCTTTTAGGTCAATATTCCCATTACCTTTGCTTAAAGACACTTCCTTTAACACTACTTGTCACACTTTTAAAATTATGATATAGATGACCAGGAATCGTTGACGTCGATTTGTTTATGTTTATGGTAATGTTCATGAAATATCGAATATATATTTTTGGCCAATTTCCCTACTTTTCTGTCAAAACATCCTGTTCTCTGCAACAGCTGGACGTTCATCTTTCAAATTTTGTGTTTATTTTCCTGGGGTGATTTTTCAATAAAACTTCCATATGTAAAAAATACTTGCGGGCAATTTTTAAATTTTATTACAAATATCAATTCTCTGAAACATGATGATTAACAACATTAAACAGTTAATTTGTTGATGTCCGATGATGAAAGAGTATATGCTTGATTTAATGATAGTGGCATGTTAATGTATCGTTTGCCAGTTGAGCAGGAGAAACCACTTGTCCGATAACCAAAACTAAGTGACAAAGGACCATGCTATTAACTTTTGCCCCATTATATGTCCGTCTAGGTCTGGCCGTCTAGCTTTCCAACACAAACAAAACACAAATACAACATATTAATCATTGTCTACAAATATCTGAAATGAAGCAAACAATATTACATTACAAGCCTTTGGATAGTGAGGTGGGGAGCCTCTTTCACATTTTTATACGTTAACAAGATTTCAAGAGAGTAATATTATCCCAGTAGAGAGATTCTTTTTCATATTTGTATACCTTAATCTCACGGTAAATATCTTGTCAATTTGTTTTGTTGGCAGGACAAAATCTTACAAAAGCATTAATTTAAAAGCTTGAAAAGGGTAGCTTTTCTATGTTTCTCAACCATGCATTAAATAACGTGCTTTCTTTATTTCATCTCCACATAAAAGGGAGTGTGGCTGTAACTTTTGATGATTGCTTCACCTGTTTGTTTTGTATGTGAAATGAAAGTTTCATTTTCTGCTCACCGATTCTCAGCATATTGTTTTCATGTTACATGTAGTGTTAGCGTTTACATTTGAATTTTTGCCCACACAAGAATTGGATTGTAAAAAATAACAATGCATTCTCACATGTGAGTTGATAAGCTTTACACTGTGTATCTCAACATGGTTTGTGGAGTGTAAAAAGAAACTGCAGTTAGCATTAAAAACAAAAAAGTGAAAAGTTACTGCTATTATGGCCCTCTAGAGAAATTTGATCAGCTGTGACCACTGTCTTCCAGAAGTAGACACCGTCTATGGTGTCCAATCCATGCCAAAATTACTACTTTGATTTTACAACACAACATGCTATTTCACAACTCAACATGCTATTTGACAACACATCATGCACTTCCAAATCCTATTTTACAACTCAACATGCTCTTCCCAATTTCATTTGACAACACATCATGGACTTCCAAATCCTATTTACAACTCAACATGCTCTTCCAATTTCATTTGACAATTCAACATGCTATTTCACAACTCAACATGCTATTTGACAACACATCATGGACTTCCAAATCCTATTTTACAACTCAACATGCTCTTCCCAATTTCATTTGACAACACATCATGGACTTCCAAATCCTATTTTACAACTCAACATGCTCTTCCCAATTTCATTTGACAACACATCATGGACTTCCAAATCCTATTTTACAACTCAACATGCTCTTCCCAATTTCATTTGACAACTCAACATGCTATTTGACAACACATCATGGACTTCCAAATCCTATTTCACAATTCAACATCCCATTTTAAAGCTAGCTCTGGGGAGCAGGGCAGTGTTACTGGCTATCGAACAAGATTCAAAATGGCGGACGCGAAATGGTCCCTCGCACAGAGAGAGAAATGCGAACTTTGCACAAGTCTAAAAACGCAGCTTAGTACATTGTGTATCTAAACAAAATGAGCGTGCTCGAAAACTAGGATCGATCACGATTATAAATTAAAAATTGGCTGTTTTTGGAAAAGAAACTGCGCGCTGCAATCAGCAGTTTTGTCTATTGTGCACCGTGCGTGGGAGGCTTATCGTGAAAGACCGAGATTTACTATATGGCGCATCTGATACGGATATGGTCCCATCACATAGAGAGATGAAATAGGCTTTGTCTAAGTTCAAAAGCACAGCTTAGCTCATCGTGCATCTAGACAAGTTGAGCGTGCTCAAAATAGGCGATCGATCACGATTTTGGGTGAAAAAAACCGATTGTTTTCGGTGGAGAAACTGCGCGTTGCAACCAGTGGTTGGTTTTGCCTATGGCGGTCAGCAGGGCTGTGGTGGGAGGCCTTTAGCCGGCAAGGGGTGGACCATTGGGGAGTGGAAAATTTTCGAAAAAAAAAATTCCCCACAAATTTCAATAAAAATAATCAGCCAAAGAAACTTGAGAAAAACAGATGACGCACTTAGGTAAAAGGAAAAAAAATCCGTCAAAAGTTACTTTCTGAAACATTTTTATTTTAGTCTGCATCAGATATACTATGATTCTTTGGCCAAGAAAGGGGGGGGGGGAAGGGGAGATCTGAAGGGTATAATCGTGGCCAGTAAATGAAGTAACTTTTTTATTTTATAACTTTTTGCTAAGGCCTCCCACCACAGCCCTGCTGACCGCCATAGGCAAAACCAACCACTGGTTGCAACGCGCAGTTTCTCCACCAAAAACAATCGGTTTTTTTCACCCAAAATCGTGATCGATCTCCTATTTTGAGCACGCTCAACTTGTCTAGATGCATGATGAGCTAAGCTGTGCTTTTGAACTTACACAAAGCCTATTTTCATCTCTCTATGCGATGGGACCATATCCGTATCAGATGCGCCATATAGTAAATCTCGGTCTTTCACGATAAGCCTCCCACGCACGGTGCACAATAGACAAAACTGCTGATTGCAGCGCGCAGTTTCTTTTCCAAAAACAGCCAATTTTTAATTTATAATTGTGACCGATCCTAGTTTTCGAGCACGCTCATTTGTTTAGATACACAATGTACTAAGCTGCGTTTTTAGACTTGTGCAAAGTTCGCATTTCTCTCTCTGTGCGAGGGGACCATTTCGCGTCCGCCATTTTGAATCTTGTTCGATAGCCAGTAACACTGCCCTGCTCCGCAGAGCTAGCTTTAGAATGGGATGTTGAATTGTGAAATAGGATTTGGAAGTCCATGATGTGTTGTCAAATAGCATGTTGAGTTGTGAAATAGCATGTTGAATTGTCAAATGAAATTGGGAAGAGCATGTTGAGTTGTAAAATAGGATTTGGAAGTCCATGATGTGTTGTCAAATAGCATGTTGAGTTGTGAAATAGCATGTTGAATTGTCAAATGAAATTGGGAAGAGCATGTTGAGTTGTAAAATAGGATTTGGAAGTCCATGATGTGTTGTCAAATGAAATGGGAAGAGCATGTTGAGTTGTAAAATAGGATTTGGAAGTCCATGATGTGTTGTCAAATAGCATGTTGAGTTGTGAAATAGCATGTTGAATTGTCAAATGAAATTGGGAAGAGCATGTTGAGTTGTAAAATAGGATTTGGAAGTCCATGATGTGTTGTCAAATAGCATGTTGAGTTGTGAAATAGCATGTTGAATTGTCAAATGAAGAGCATGTTGAGTTGTAAAATAGGATTTGGAAGTCCATGATGTGTTGTCAAATGAAATTGGGAAGAGCATGTTGAGTTGTAAAATAGGATTTGGAAGTCCATGATGTGTTGTCAAATAGCATGTTGAGTTGTGAAATAGCATGTTGAATTGTCAAATGAAATTGGGAAGAGCATGTTGAGTTGTAAAATAGGATTTGGAAGTCCATGATGTGTTGTCAAATAGCATGTTGAGTTGTGAAATAGCATGTTGAATTGTAAAATAGAATTCGGAATGGCATGTTGTGTTGTAAAATCAAAGTAGTAATTTTGGCATGGATTGGACACCATAGACAGTCACTGATTTTTACAATTGTAGCCACGCAATAGAACAAAACTGAGTAGGTTTCGAATTACTGTATTTTGTTACTGATATCTTTATTGTAAATATGACAGACAAGTATGTATTACCATAGATATATGACCCTTTAACACCCGTTTACATTGACATTAGTAACTATAGCAACACCAGCTACTTGGAAGAGACATGATGAAAGTAATCAGTTAGGAAGATATGACAGAGGGTGTGGAAGTGGTCAGCTGTAATGTATGCACACTTTGCATCAGTGTGTTGTATCAACTAGAAGATTAAAGTTAACATTTTGAAAAGAAAGTGGAACCAACTGACAAGATAAATAGTAGCATGGTGTGTCTATCAGCGTTGTCATAACTTACAGAGACACCGACCAGCTTTGCTTTCCAGTGAACCATGAAGGTATCATTAATGAATCGTAGTATTTCACCTTCCAACCCACTTGACAGTTTGAAGTAGTTGCATCACCCATTTCGCCTTGTGGGGCTCCAAAGGAAACAATTAAAACTAATAAGAGACACAGGTTGGGCCATGTTGGCATTGTAGAGAAAGGCCTCAATACACGTTCTTCAAGGTATCACTTCTAGCATTTAAAAAATTACATTGAAAATCCTATAACAGGTTTCCAGTGGAAATGAGTCTTAAAATAAGGAGTATTGAATTCCGCAATGTACACCTGAGGTTTTTATTTTGTTATCTGCTAAATTGTATTCGCTCTGTTTTGACAGTTTCTGTCTGCTAAGTGTCTGGATTGTGCATGCAGGAGTGCATGCAGGTGTTATTAAATTGTTGCGATTCCCGGCATGTATTAGGAGTATTTGCCAGTAGGTGCTTTCTCTACAAGCAGATTTTATCGCAAGTATTCCTGTTTGTTTATATGCATTGCCTGTTATTCTTCAAAACATGACAACAGAAGCCAAATAGTTCAACCAGTTGAGCCGACAGGCTGTCAATAGTTGACATATAAAACTTTCTCAATCTAACAATCCATAATGAGTTATGTGTTTTTACTGGCAAGACACTTGGTAGTACATGCAAAACAACATGACATTGATACATAACTGTTTGATGTTTTTAATAGGACTGAAAAAAATGAAATATAGCATAAAACAAAACGAAAAGCAAATAGTTGCGTTTTATTCTATTCCTTCATTGTTTTATTAGAAGCTAAACATTCTTGCAACTTAAGGGATACTTTGAAGTCTTCCCAGCCACATATACGCAAGTAAATCTTCGATGAGTAATGAATTATACCCTGCAGTCTATTTCCGGTGTTAATTAACGTTTGATGATTCAGAAATTGGTTTTGATGTGTAGTAGATGAAGAATGATCACCCAGTCATCCATGACTTGAAGGACCCTTATTAATGAAGTGAAAAGAGCATCCTCAAAATATGCAAATGAGGTTGAAATCGAATAAGTAATTTTAGCCCGTTGAGGATGGCGGCCATTTTGACCAAGATATGTGGCTCTCGTGTTCACACGCGTGAGTTATTGTTGCAATGTTGTCTGTCAGCCTATTTGCTCAATATCTCAAGAATAACTGATAATATTGGAATGTTATCTGGTGCATAAATCTTGTTTGGGAATGGCAAGAACTGATCGGTTTTTGGTGGGGTGGCTTACATATTTTATAGATATTAGCATAATTAATATTTTTCGAAAAAAACGGGTATACATTGAGAACGGCTGCTCAGAACTTTATGAGCTTTGTTACAACTGTTGATCATACAAGGATTTATCAACTATAAAAAATAGTAAAGGGTAACATGCAGGTTAATTGCTAAATTGCATATTTGATATTTGATTTTGCTCAAAATTAAATTTATGTCATTACTATACCAAGACCTTTGGCAATAATTGGACAGATAGGTACATGTATAAGTAAGGCAGCCTGTCATAGTTTGTTATCCACTTTCTAATGGACGTGTTGCAGTTCTATAATGTGCAAATGTTTCGCCCCAATAATCGTTTCACAGCGGACCAGTGAAATTCAGTGTCATGTTTTTACTTTATTAACTTCCTGTCTACAAACGACATTGACCGTGAACAACGGGATATTTTATTTCATTTTATCTTTGCTTCTTCTTCATATTCATTTAGTTATTTATGTCGACTAATCAAGTTATTCATTTTTACAACTGTAATGTTTTTGTCGGCAACAAATGTATCAAAATAGTTGGAAATATCCTGAGCGATTATCATACATTACATGAGCATGACACTTCACATCACGTATGTGTTTATTTAACAAAAACAATAATAATATACAGAATCTGAAGTTTCAAAAGTTGGTGTTTTTAAGGCAGACTTTTCAAATCTGTAGCAATTGACATACACTCTTATGTTCATATCCAGCAGCCAACGTTGAAACTCCATTGCCAGCTGGCGTTCATGTACTTTCTCTTTTTTCTAAAATGTAATTCATTTTTTAACTCTCGTTTTCATGTGAAGGCCTACCGTTCTCATTACCAACGCAGTCTATGTGTAATGTCCATTGTTAGTGGTTAGTGGTATTGACTCAATCTTAGGCCAGTCTAGACACCATATGTCGACGATTTCACTGAATATTGTAGGCAATGTGTCCCCCCCCCCCGGTAAATCACTTTAAAATCGCAGACTTTCCTTGAGAGAAGCACATCAATTACAAGTTTTGGAGGGATTTAGAGTTAGGATTAGGGTTCTTTGAGGGTAAGCATACATAAAAGTGTTGTATATCCTACCTAACGAAAAACATTTTGGGTGGGGGGGGCCTTAAGGAACTCTTTCCAAACTTTGTGCGTTAAAATACTAAGTCGAAGAAAGTAGAAAATGTCATTTTTTTGTGGAAACAATTCTTTGTTAGCGCTCGTCATATAAGAAAACCGTAGCACAAAAACGTTTGGTAGACTGTGATTCACTTGACAATACCGAAGGGCAGCTAGATTTTACCCTTCAATTAAAACCATTTATTTTTTTATAGAGAGGCATACATTTTGACAGGTGTGTGCAAGAGGAGGGGCAAGCCCCAGGATAAATTTACTATGAAAACAAGACGAGACTTGAAAAGGTGGGAAAAACGTTTTTAGCCCATTTGCGGTATACATGCATGGTTGTGACACATCTCGCCATTAGGGACTGGTCAGTTTCTTCGGCCTGGGGGGGGGGGCCGGTGGATTATTTTTTGCCGACGTCAAAAAGTGGCTGACCCCCCCTATTCCAAATTTTGAAAACAGGGTGACCCCCCTATTCCAAATTTCTAAAACAGGGTGACCCCCCCCGGCGCGACAAAGGTAAAACAAAAGATAGACATAAATTATATATATATATATATATATATATATATATATATATATATATATATATATATATATATATATATATGTGTGTGTGTGTGTGTGTGTGTGTGTGTGTGTGTATATATATTATATTTTACATTTTACATATATTTATATTTTAAATAGTCATTCTATGTTTTAGTGAAATTGTTGACATGTCAGTTGTAAGATAGGAATTTCAAAGTGTCAATCTTAAAGTTTAAATACAGTACATTTTGAATGAGCTGTATTTTGAATGAGCTGTGAATGTATTTCACACTTTCTCTGCTTAACCAGATGTCCTGAACTGTTGTACAGAAATGGATGTCAATCATAATATCAAAGAGGAAAAAGCAGTGAATCAAAAACTTTGATGGGTGTTAAGACTTGCCAACCATCCAATTAATCTACTGAGGAGCCATAGAGAGCTTTTTTAGCCAAATCTGATGTGTACAGTGTCTGAGAGGACCTTTTCTTGTGTAACATTGAAACCATAAAAGCACAGCTAATAATGACAAAAACTGCCTTTTTAACTGTTATTTTGTTCATAAAAAAGCATCTTTCTACAGAAAACCTATGAAACAAAGGAAAATAATTGCATCAATGAGAAGGAAAGTTATCTTGTCATTTTTCTATCTCTAAAATAAGTCACTGTATCAAATATATATTGTGAAATATTTGTGCATGTTGCTTTCTCATACTGAATTCTCACAGAGAGAACAGAAAAGTATCAGGAATTTGTCATCCTTTTCATATGAAATGCAGATTTCATAACGGTACACTTTCACTTAGCAAACATCAAGATATCTCTGAAAGTATGGCGCCCGAAGGGCGCGCCAAAAAATATGAAACATCCTGATATCTCTGATATATATGCCTTGTATATTAAGTCATGCACCTGAAGGGCATGCTGAAAGATGTATGATATATTAAAGTAAATGAGCTTGAAGAGCACGCTGAAAAATATTGAACATACAGATATCTCTGATGTATGTATGCTTGATATGTTAAAGTTGGGCGTGCTGAAAAATATGACTGATTATTAAAGTTACGCGCCCGAAGGGCGCGCCGAAAAATACAACTGAATGATGAATTTTGTGGCTGACACTAGCATTTTAGGCAATGATGAGCCTGTGTCAAAATTCAAAAACACACTGACCCCCCCTATTGGGCATTTCAAAACATGGTGACCCCCCTATCACCAAAGTCAAAAACAGGGTGACCCCCCCCCATGAATCCACCGCCCCCCCCCCAGGCTGAAGAAACTGACCAGCCATTATGGCACTGTGTGCTGCCCTTTGACATCCTATTTTTGCCTCGTTCTGAAGAATTATATTTTATTGGTTGGAGTTATTTTTATTCATATGTCATGGAGTTCCAGCATGCTTTATTACCTTATGATTAAACTTGGAAAGTTTTGGGAAAAAGAACCATTTCTCTAGGAATAATTTTATTGCGATGTGACACATTTCTGTCCCTAGAGTACCGTATGTTAATAAGGAGTTCAAGCTATTTTCTGTTGTCGACGGATGCATACGTCAGCTCACAAAATTATGGCACACTTTTGGTCGAGATTTTAACCTACCGATCTAAAACACCCAACATCAAAGGGCATTTACCATTTGACAGTTTAATAATTTATGTAATTATGTGCTCTTCAGAATAATTAATCGACAAAAACGCGAAGGAGGTAATCTTAAAGCAAGAGAAAACGGTTACAATTATTC